>NW_020664534.1:1173832-1305611 GCF_002925995.2 Terrapene triunguis | reverse complement strand
GGGGGAGGGATAGCTCAGTGGTTTGAGCATTGGCCTGCTAAACCCAAGGTTGTGAGTTCAGTCCTTGAGAGGGCCACTTAGGGATCTGGGGCAAAATCAGTACTTGGTCCTGCTAGTGAAGGCAGGGGGCTGGACTCAATGATCTTTCAAGGTCCCTTCCAGTTCTAGGAGATAGGATATCTCCATTATTATTTTTTTTTTTTTTACCACTCGGCCTGGTCATGGGTTATGTCGGACCACTGGGTCCTGGACATAGTGTATTGGGGCTATACTCTGCAGTTCTTGGCCGCCCCTTCTTCCCGACCCCTTCCCCCCCATTTTCCTGTCCCTATTCAGTGACCCTTCTCCTCGTTCAGGAGGTAGAGAAGCTCCTGGGTTTGGGGGCTGTGGAGGTTTCTTGGACATGGAAGGAAGAGGATTCTACTCTCGCTACTTCCTAATACCGAAGGCCAAAGGGGGCCTCAGACCCATCCTGGACCTGTGGGGCCTCAACAAGTCTCTCAAGAAGTTGAAGTTCCACATGATCTCCCTGGCCTCCATCATCCGCTCCCTAGATCCAGGGGACTGGTATGCTGCTCTCTACTTAAGGACGCTTACTTTCATGTCTCCATATTCCCGGGCCACAGGCACTTCCTGCGTTTTATAGTGGTCGGGCGTCACTTCCAGTTTATGGTGTTACCCTTTGGCCTGTTTTCAGCCCCCAGGGTGTTCACGAAATGCGTGGTGCCAGTAGTGGCTTTCCTGAGACAATTGTGGGGGGGAGGGGGAAATCCAGATCTTCCCGTATCTCAACAACTGGCTCATTAACGGCAGGACTCCAGGGCAGGTCCAACGGAGCCCCAACCTGGTGTGATTCATCTGCAACAATCTGGGCCTGTTAATAAACACAGGAAAGTCCACGTTAACGCCAGCTCAACACAGAGTTTATCGGAGCAGTTCTCGACTCCACGCAAGCCGGAGCCTTCCTTCTGCAAGCACGCTTCCAGGCCATGTCAGACTTGATTGCCCCCATGAAAAGCTGTCTGCTTACCACAGCCCACATGTGCTGCAAATGAGGGGCCACATGGCCGCGTGCACTTATGTGGTCAACCTGCCCGTCTTCATCTACGACCTCTGCAGGCCTGGCTGGCCTCGGACTATATCCCCAGCAGGCACACCCTGGACCGAGTGGTCATGGTACTGAGCCACGTCCTCTCGTCCTTGGACTGGTGGCTGGATCCAGAGTTGGTGCTGCAGGGGGTTCCCTTCATGACCCCATCTCCGTCGCTTACTCTGGTTTCGGACACGTCAGACCTGGGCTGGGAAGCCAATCTGGGCGAGCTCAACACCGAGGGCTGCTGACTACACAGCAATCTGTCCCTTCATATTAACCTCCGGGAGTTCAAAGCAGTTCACCTGGTCTGCCAGGCATTCTTGCCCCCACCTGAAGTACAAGATGGTGCAAGTCCCAACGAACAGTACAGCTGCGATTTACTACATCAACAGGCAGGGCGGAGCCAGGTCTTCGGCCCTTTGCCGGGAAGCGCTCAGCCTCTGGGACTTTTGTGTGTGACGTGCCATTCATCTGGTAGCCGCCCACCTGTCCAGATCCAAGAACGTCCTGGCAGATGTCTCAGCAGGACCTTCTCATCTCACCACAAATGGTCGCTCCATCCAGAGGTGGCCAGCCTGATCTTCTGCAGGTGGGGGACTCCCCAGGTGGACCTGTTTGCATCCAGGCAGAACAGGAAGTGCCATATGTTCTGTTCTCTGCAGGGCAGGGACAAGGCCTCCCTGTCGGACGCCTTCCTGATTCTGTGGACGAGAGCGCTGATGTATGTCTTCCCACCAGTGCCACTAATCCATGGAGTCCTGCTCAAGATAAAGCAAGACAAAGCAATGATCATCCTCATAGCCCTGGCGTGGCCTCGTCACCACTGGTTCGGCATGCTGCTGAGTCTCTGGGCAGCCACCCTGCTGCAACCACCTCTTCGGCTGGATCTGTTGTGTCAGAACCATGACAACCTGCTGCACCTAAACCTGGAGTCGCTGCACTTGATGGTTTGGCTGCTGAGTGCGGACAAACGGGGTGTTCTGCTGGTGTCCAGCTGGGCAGCAAAAAATCATCCACTAGGGCTCCGTATGTAAAGTGGAAGCAGTTCATGTGTTGGGCCGTGGACTGACATGTTCGAGCGGATGAGGCCCTGCTGCAGGATATACCGGACTATTTACTGCACTTTAAGCACCAGGGTCTATTGCTATCTTCGATCAAGGTACACCTGGCGGCCATTTCTGTGTTCCACTCTCCGATTCAAGGCCGTTCGGTCTTTGCACACCTAGAATGGAATGGACATGAGCAACACATCTCGAACAACAGTTACGAAAGGTAGGTAACCGTTTTTTACCTTGTTGCACCTAGTGTGAATCACTTGGACCTGATTCAAAAGCAGCTGTAGTCAATGGGTGTCTTTCCAGTGACTTCAGTGTACTTTAAATATCATCCACTCATATCTGGTAGATAGGTGTCATCTAATTACTTCTGGGGGAATTCTGCGCCACTACACAATGCAGAATTCTCTGTTTCCCGCACAGAATTGGGGATGCAGAGCTACTGGCCACCACTAGGGGCCATTGGACTCTACAGAGCCCAGTGAGCAGAGCGCCCAGCCAGACTGGTCTGGAAGCTGCACACTCTGCTTGATCCTCAATCTCTCAGGGATGGGAGAGGGCCTGGGAGACCCAGCTCTGGCAAAGGGTGAGGAAGGGCAGGGCTGCACCACACTATGCCCCCTGGCAGAACAGTAAAGAAGTTGGGGGGGAGGGTAAAGGTGCTGGTGTCTGGGCTGGGGGGTGCCCCATGGCTGGACTCTGCAGGGAGGGTGGTGGTGGTGTCTGGGCTGGGGGGTGCCCCAGGGAGGCAGGGGGTATCTGGGCTCTGGGTGTGCCCACTGCTGGGCTCTGGGCTGAGGGGTGCCCTGTGACTGGGATCTGGGCTGGGGGGTTCCCTGTGGCTGGGCTGTGGGGGGAGGAAGGTGCTGGTGTCTGGGGCAGGGGGGTGCTCCGTGGCTGGGCTCTGAGGGGATGGGAGTTCAAGGGCTCTGGGCTCTGGGGGTCCCACAAAGCCCCCTCCAGCACCCTCCAACTTGAAGTGGGTTGTCATCAGGGTTTCTTTAACTCTGTATTCCTGGGGGAATCTTTTATGCTGTTTTCTGTATTGTTGACATACTTGTTGACAGTTATTTTGAAATACATTACCAAAATAATTGAAACTGAAGGGATTATATTGTGTTATTTTGACAAATAAAATATGTAGAATTTTAAAATATTGTGCGCAGAATTTTTAATTTTTTGGCACAGAATTCCCCCAGGAGTAATCTATGCAGTAGATATCCTGTAGGATCCCTGGAACTGCCTTCCTACAGATTCTCTCTAGTTGATTTGTCACTCTTGCAAATTCTGACACAAAAATGCTGTTGAGTTTTAGTTTTCATTTTTACTTTTGTGATTCTCAACTCAGGACTATTTTGTATCTACTTCTTTCTATAATTTTATTATTTTATTTGAAGCTCTGCATTGCTGCTTGCCACCCTGCCAAAATTCTCCATTTTTAGGGAGCTCATCCTGTTTTACCATTATCTGAAAAACTGCCCTATTATTGATATGGTATTTATATTTGTCTCCTAAGAAAACAGTTTTGTATGTAGTGTAAAAGAAATTGAAGACATTTTTAAGTTTACTATAAGTGAAGTGGTATGTGAACCTGCTGTTTTCTCTGTGGAATCCAGTAGATGAACATTATTATTTTTCTACAAAGGTTTTCTCATACACTGCCAACAAAGAAATTCGAACAGATGATTTATGCTTGGATGTTTCCAAACTTAACGGCCCAGTCACAATGCTCAAGTGCCACCACCTAAAAGGCAATCAACTTTGGGAATATGATCCAATGGTAAGTCTTTGTGATGCTGAAATAAGGCTTTCACTTAATTTATTGTATACATTTTGACATAACTTATGATAAACAGTATATTCCTGTTACTAAGGGCTATTGTGTGTTGGTCAGAACAGGGCACTGTGAGTCAGGATTGTATTTCTAGGTGTCATCAATTCTGTGTTAACTCGAGCAAGTCACTATGCTTCTGTTTATCTTCCTCAAAAACAATTATAACTTTCATAGTACTGAGTCTTCATGTTTGGAAACTGCTTTAAGATCCTCTGATGAAAGGTGTTAGCAAGACCAGAGGGAAAATTACACTGGCCCAAGGGCTGGAATTTTCTATTTTTAGTCCTGGACCAGTAAAAATAAAACCAACATTAAGGGTCTTGTGATATCTTGCCTCTGCCAATGTTAAAACCAAATATTTTTTTTATTAAAGTTGGGTTACTGAATTTTGAATAGTGTAAATCTTTCATTTCTAATCCTGGCATGTTGAGATATAGGACTTTCAAATATCATTGCTATCATGTGTCTTCTCATTTGAATGTCAAAGCTATTTTTTAAATCATATATTGAACCGCTAGAGCTAGAAACTAATTACTTACACCATTTGAAAGCTTTCATGTAATATAAATCAGTAATCTCTAACTTCAACTGTTTGTCAGATATCAGCTTCTAAAATCATGTTGCAGTTAAATGTTAGGATAGGGTGAGAGGAGTCGTATTATGTGATTATTATTTTTAATGTCCCATTTTCTGACCAGTGGAGCAGTGAATACAGACAAAAACCTCTTAATTTGAAAACTTTTAAGATCAGCTTCTATACTGGATGACTGTTAGATAATTCCTGTTAAGAAAAATCTTGACCCTGCAACTTAATAATATTCTTTGAGGAGGATAAAGTGGATAAAGGAGGACCAATAGATACCCTATTTGGACTTTCAAAAAGCCATTGATAAAGATGCCTCATGAAATATTAAGGTAACTAAGTAGTTATAGCTGAGAGGCTAAAGGGCTGATGACAAATAGGAATAAATGAGTTATCTCTAAGAAGAAAGGTTAATGTTATGATTGCTCAAAGGGTCTCTAGCAATACTGATGTTCATGTTTATTATTGATCTATAGGAGGAACTGAAGAGTGAGGTGGCAAAGTTTCTGGCTGACAAAATATAGGTCAGTCAAATCTAGACAACAATTCAGTAACATAGGCAGATGGAATTAAATGTAGACAACTAACAGGAAATGCACATGCAAATGGAAGGAACAATTTTGAACTATTTAGACTATTTAAAGGTTCTTGAAGTGATCGTCTATACAGATTCCATTCTTAGTGAGCATGTAACCAAGATCTGATTCTTTTGAATAATAAAACCTCTCAGTGCTGCAAGATGTCGTTGATGTTTAGTACAATTTGAAAAAGGATGGGTAGACATCAATAATATTATTTGCACTTATATTAACTGCAAGGGTTGTGGCCCTCTGGACATAAGGTCCTGTCTATTTGCTGGATCAGAAAGAAGGCATTGTGTCAGTTCAGGCTCATCCTTTTATGTCAAAAGCTCTTTCTTTGTCTTCCTAGTCTCTGGAACCCTGTTTGAGCCAGTATATATGACCTTCCCCACAGAGTGGTACCTCTCGGGAAGTATTTACAGTGTGATTCACCCTAATCACCCCCATTGTTTTTAGTTCCTGAAGGAGCGGTGGTAACCCTCCCCAGTGAAGGAAAACACAATCATGCTTATAGTCCTTGACCCACAGTGATACATAAATTTAATACTATATGTTTTCCCCAAAGATACTGCCTGAGGTAGCAATATCTATCACATTTCCCCCATAAAGCAGAGGGTATACCTAGGGTGCCCGACTGGCATCCTTGGGGAACCCATGACTTATTCTCTGGATTGTGTTTCATTACAATGTCTATCGCAAATATATTTCTGGAAACTCGAGATTGAGTGTGTAGGACATAAAATTCAGCCAGAAGCCTAGATCTGAAATAATTCCATGATATAAATTGCTAAAGATTCAACCAGTAGAACTAGATTATGGTTTTGGGATTAAAAAAATTAATTGAAACTCTTAAATTTCTTTTCAGTGCTACAAAACAAAGGTGTTAAACAGAACAAGAAGAATTATTGGCAATAATTAATCTTTAAAACTGTTCATTCTTTTCTAGTATAGCTATGTTTCCTGCTTAAAAAGTGATGGTTAGTAATGTTACCACACAAAATAGTTCCTCAGAGACCGAGTCGTTTCAACCCTTCTTCCCTCAGTTCAGTTTTTGCTTCCAGGTGTTTTTTCAGTGTCTCTTTGGGTGGGGAGGCAGAGGAGAACCATGATGTCACTCCCCTGCCTTATATAGTTCTTGTGTAAGGCAGGAACCCTTTGTCTTCTAGTGGAAAACCACTGGTATTCCAAAAGGGGAAGAGGGGTATCCGGTACCAGGTGACTCGGACCCATGTCTCTGCATGACTGTAGCATCCCTTGCTAGTAGACTGTCTCCAGCGTCCACAGGAAGACTAAGCCCTTTCACAGTCCATTGTCTCTGCCAATGGCCCATTAGCCCTGTCTGGCTTTTCCATTGTTGTACCTGAAGGGCTGCTTGAGGGTGACACCCAAAGTAACACATTTGAAATACAGATACATAGTTAATACTCCTAACATCAGATACAGAAATGATACAGGCATACAAATTAGATAATCACATTCAGTAAATCATAACCTTTCCAATGATCTCACATGAGCCATCTTGCATAAAGTATATCTCAGTTATGTCATATTCCTATTATAAGCATATTTTCATAAAGACTATGGGGTGAAACGTGTCAGATGGATTTGCCTGGCACGTGACCTTTGTTAATTAGCAGGTGGTGTATAACTCTCAGATCTTTCCAGGGAAGCTTTTACCTGGCCGAGAAGTCATAAAGACACGTAAGAGAGCCTGTAGTAAGGACTCGTTTCCCAAACAGCTGGGTTGTTTTGTACTGTTTTTCCTTATACTTGCATTGTATAAGAAGCATCTGGTCTGGGACATTAGATGTCCCAGAAAGGACCTTGTGGTTTATTTTGTTCTGTTAAAAGCCTATTCGGTGATTCAGTCACAACAGTACAGACCTTAGGTGCCTCCTCTTTTTGGTTTTATCAGTGCATCCCTTGATTGGTTTGCACACTCTAGATATCCCTCTTCCATTTCTCCAGTTTGATTCCTGCCTCCCTCTGTGGAGCACATAGGAAGGTGCCCTTCAAGGTTGCATCTGGGCAGCATTTTATGAGGAAAACATGAAATAACCAAATAAGGCCAAGAGAGGAAAAACACCTCAGTTGTGCCTCAAGTACCTGTGAGGCCATGAAGTATTTTTTGCTCTCACTTTGAGAAACCTTCACTATTTCAATGAAGACAGCAGTTGAAACAGTTCATGTGGCTTCAGCAGACAAAAAACAGCCATCTCTTTTTGCACAGACATGAGAGAAGCTCACTCACATGGACAAATGCACTCCCTGAAGCACATTTAGACTAGGGAAAGGAGATTTTCTAGGATGTAAAGGGATTCATTGATTAAACTCACCTTTTCTGTGGCCCCTGAAGTGGTAGAATGGTTTGAGTATTTTCCTGGCGGCATTTAATGGATAACCTGCTAGACTACCCACTCTACACCTCTTAATAAAGCCATTTACATCTCTACGAGGTACCAGCACCGCCTGTTTCCTGACCTTATCCTCTCATTCTCTGTGAAGAATGATGCAACCCCCAGTGGCTCCATTGCAGTACATGGGGGAAAGAGGGCAAAAGGAAACCCATGGGGCTATATAGAAGGGCTCAGATCACTCTAAGGATGCAAAAGTGCAACCATAAATAGTGTTACAAAACTAGAAAAATTAAAACCAAACCTGATTTTAAATAAAGCTTATTTCTTTAATATTGATCTGCGTCAGCTCGCTACCTGAAGGTGGTATTTTTCATTTTAATATATGCTAGGCCCCAATGTAATCTGGTAGCAGTAACTGACTCTCCAAAATGGTATGAGACCCTGCTTCTTGCTGCACGTGTGAGGATCCTCATGACTCTGAACCATTAAAACTAGCAGGGACACAAATCAGAAATGTAAATGGATGCAAGTAAACTCAACCTTTTCTAGGGAACTGTGCTGGGCATTTGTGGTAGGTGCAACAACCCACAGGATTTGTAACTTTTTACAGGGAATATTTTGTGGGCTTTGAGAATTGTGTGCATCTGAAAGAAAATTACGTGTGTACCCAGTGTACTGTTGCAAGTTCCACCAGTTCAATCATGAGTGCATATTGCAACAGTGCAATTCTCTGGTGCAATAATGGACTTAAGTTTCATAACATGTAAGTGTGGGAAAGTACTATGTGTTTGTTTATTGCAGCTGACTGACATGGTACTCTCAGTTGACACAAAACTAACATGATGACCGACAGACACATTCAGCCACAGTTAAATTTTGTATTGTAGATCAGGCCTCAGAGTGACACAAACTTCACCCTAAGGCACGGGCAGACTGTTTTCCCATACAGATTGTGCGTCTCTCACTCCTGCATGCACCTAATTCCCAGAATCTCTCCTGTCCAGTATAGGCAGGCAATCATCTTTCTCAGTCTCTGGCTCCCCAGTGCAGGTAGACCCATCTTCATTAACCCCCCACCTAGGTCCAGTGCTGGTGACTGGGTGGTGCTTTTGGATGGTATTCTGTTAGGTGATTGAGGGATTAACCACTAGTAAGAGCCTAGCTGCTCTACTTCTGTCTCTGCATGTGACCTACCTCACTCTGCTGCAGACTTCAAGAAAATAGAGGAAACCCACCAAAAACACAACCTGTATACCAGACATTGTGTTGCTTTCTTCATCCCAAGCACCTTGGCCCAGTCTACGCAAGCGCTAAGGCCTTGTTATATCTAGACATGGCCAAAACTCAGGTAATCTGGTTCATGAGAAGTTTTGATATTTCAAAATTAGATTTCTGTCTGAATTGAAACAAACCAAATGAAACTGGCAAGATTGTAAATTTCAAACAGCAGCTGCCAGGGCTCCCAGCATCTGCAGCTCCAGAACAGATCTGCCAAGTGGACTGTCTAAGGGCAGGGGACCCCAAGTCTTCCAGACTCCCATGCCAGTTAGCTCTCAGGACTGCCTGTTCTGAAGTAGAGCAGCATGAGGAGCCACATGGCCCAGGAGTGTGCCGAGGCAGACCACATGGTGAGGCTCCCCTAGAACCAGTGACCCAGATTTCCGTACTATAGAGCCAGGAGCCTAGACTCTGAGAGCCCTGACTGCAGCCAGTTCTCCCAAGGTGTTCAGGATTTCCTGACTCCATGGCAGGGCTGCCTTGGAGTCATGGATCCTGGAAGCCTGGGTTCCTTGACGCCAGAGTAGTCCATGTGGTGGGGCTCCCCAACAGTCCACCAGACAAGTTAGCAGGGAAACAGGCAGGAACCCGGCCTGTGATTCGGCAAAAGTTTGTCAAACCCAACTTTCTTTTGCAACATTCAGCATTTTCCAACTAAACTGTTTCATCGGAATATTTCTGACTAGCTCTAGTTAAATCCTTTTTATATATAGCAGCCTACTCATATTAAATTTGTTTCTTCATGTAATAGGGGTTGAAAACATCTCCAGTATTTTGCTGAGTTGGAATTTTGTTCAAATTGTATAAAAACTGTTGCCTATCTTCATCTCTCTGCTATCAATAATTACCATCTTTCATTGTTATGAAGTGCTGATTCTTAACAGTGCTTACTTACTGTCGAAATCTGTCTTGGATTTAACACAACATATAAAGCATATCCACCAAAGCTGTGCTTTTGTCATTGTACCTTATTCCAGCCACCTCAATGGGCATGTACTGCTAGCTTTTCAAAATTTGAATCTTGTGTTGTCTTCAATGTGTATACGCACAATTACATTGAATATCATTGTACTTTGTTAGTATTTTATGCAAAAAAATCTCTTAAGCTTATACATATTTTGAAAATGGAGATTTCTGCTTTTCAATTACTTAAAGCTCTTGTTTCATCCCTTACTGTGTCATGAAGAATTGAACATTAAACTTATCACAGTCTTAGGACTGAATATTACTTCTCCCAGGCTCAGGTCAAGTATCATTTTGGGGAAATAAGAAAGAAATCTCACATACGTTTTTTTTTTTTTCTCCTTTTCAAAATGGTGCGTGTTAGAAGCTGCTTGGAATACTGAAAGTAGTCCTAGAGGAGATGGTATAGTGGGCAGTAAATATGGGTGGTCATTAAGGGCCTATGATAAATTGTGGAATCGCGTGGAAAATTAGAGGAGATGTATGATGTTACCACATGGATGTCACCACCCCATATGTGATTTATACATTTTAATGTAATACTAACTTTTAAATTACATTTTAATACTGTACATATCACTATTAAAACATCCTTTAGTTTATTTGGCAAGATGACATAGGTATGTTGTTTTCTTCACCATACTCATCACATTTTTTACACATTTTGAGAGAACTGCCACAACTTTAAATATGTTTTTTGTAATTATTAAGATATTAATAACCTGTCCCTGCCAGGCAGTGCAAGACTTGATTGGTCACTGGCACGAGGCCCAAGCTGATGTGGAAAGATATTTTTTGTCATATAGCCTTTGTGTATTCTAAAATTAGCTGAATTTCAGACACCTTTCTAAAATTTTAAATGGTTGCTTTCATATCTTTGTTGCAGCTTAATCAAAAAAAATATTTTGCCCTGAGCCATCAATAGCTTGTGTATGCGATATTGTGTTCAAGCTGAATAACTCTTTAAGCCAAGCCTCAAAACACCTTTATTTAAAATTACTTTTCATTGTATGCATAAGGTTCTGTATTTTTATACTATTAATTCTTATGTTGCATTTATCACTTTTAAAAAAACCCTGTAAAATATTTGTAAATTAGTTTTTCTTTAAAGTACACGGCAAATACAGAATACATTTTGGTGTGTTGTGATACATATGAACATGAGAATTTCCGTTACCAGATAAGTGATCTGTGCAGTCCAGTATCCTACCTCTGAGTGACCAATACCAGATGCTTCTGAGGAACATGCAAGAAACCCTGTAGCGGATGATTATAGAATAAGCTATTCATAAAGGAAGTGCCTCTCTAGCTCCCCCTCCCCCATATATTCATGGTAGTATTAGAGTTTATATTCCTTAATATACTTTTATTTTTAATCTAATGTAACTGTGGATAGTCCACCAGCAGTTCTCAAAGGTCCCTAGTGCTTCTTGCTAGGAAAGGAGAAGGCAGTCCCCACCACCTTCTCTTTCTGGGGTTCCTGATACACAAGATAAGACCTTTGAGGAACAGAAAGCGAGATTGGGCAAAGAATACTCCTACAACCAACATCTCTCCATCCTCCCTGATGAAACTGTCATGCTTCCTCCACCGTCCTTGTCTGATGATGATGAAAAACAATTTCATCAAAGGTCCCTTATTAAAAGGATAGCAGACTCCTTGCAAATTCCATTGGAGGGGGTTAAGGAGTCACAGCATAAGTTACTTGTTATCCTGCATACATCTTCATCTGTCCGCATCATGTTACCCATTAACAAGGCCTTGTTGGACCCAGCAAAAATATGGCATCCCCCAGCCACAATACCACCCCGCTTGTAAGAGGGTGGACAAAAAATACTACTTTCCCTCCAAGGACTCAGACTTTTTATTTTCACATCCATCCCCAAACTCTTGTGGTTGATGCTGTGAATTAACGTGGCAGAGAGCACCAGGCTAAGTCGACACCATACAAGAAAGATTTTAAGCTACCTTACCATTTAGGATCACCAATTACCCAAGCCCTCATGGTAAAGTATAGCATACTAATTACTCAAAACTGAATTCCTTCATTGAGCATCTTCCAACATGCCAGAGGGAGCAATTCCAGGCAATCATCGCAGAGGGCCAACTACTTGCAAGGACATCTATGAAGGCCTCTTTGGATGCCACTAACACAGCTGCTCATTCCATCTCCACAGCAATGGTCAAGAGGAGGGCTTCTTGACTTCAGCTCTTGGGTTTTCAAACTATAGTCAAGGACCTTCCATTTGAGGGATCAAAGATGTTTGCAGAGAAAACTGATGAATCCCTGCATACCTTAAAAGATTCTAGAGCCACCTTGCGCTCTCTGGGAAAGTACACCCCTGCACAAAAAAGAAGGTTCAGTAAGTCCCAGATGGCACAGAGATCTCTGCCTACGCAGTTTCCTGCCTCCCAGAGGCATTATGAAACCCTGTGCAAGAGACAATGTTTTGAGAAAAAGAGATCAGCTACCTAGCAGGCATCAACTTCACAACCTTTAACCTCCAAACAACTATTTTAATGGGTGGTTAAGGGTCTGAGTTACCACCCACATCCTTATCTGCTGTAACAATCCACACATTTCCCCCGCTTCAGTAAGTACCTTGATCATTTCCATCAGAACTGGAAACATATCACTACGGACAAGTGGGTGTTGAAGATTATTTCAGCAGGATACTCTATCCACTTTGTTCCCCCCACCATGCACCACCTCCTGTCCCTCCTCAGGGACCCTCTCATGAGCACCTTTTGCAACAGGAAATAGACTCTCTCCTGAATTTGGGTGTTAAAGAACCAGTTCACACAACACAGAGGGATTTTACTCCAGGTACTTCCTGGTACCAAAAAAGAACGGTGATTGGAGACCTATTCTAGATCTAAGATCATTCAACAGATTTGTAAAGGTTCAGTGGTTCAAAATGGTAACTCTTGCAGCAATAATTCCATCACTGGACCAAGGAGACTGGTTCTCAGCCCTTGACCTTCAGGACACTTACTTCCATATAGCAAACCACCTCTCCCATAGAAAGTTTCTGTGATTCTTGAGTCGAGCACTTCCAATACCCGGTGCTTCCATTTGGGGTCTCATCTGTGCCCAGAGTGTTCTCCAAAGTCCTTTCTGTGGTAGTGGCACATCTTTTGCAAACAAGGAATCCTGATTTTCCCATAATTAGATAATTGCCTGCTCAAAGGGCGGTCCTTCAAAAAGGCTTGATTGCCACTCAGGAGACCGTGGACCTATTCCTCTAACTGGGACTACAATTAAATGTCTGAAAGTCCACCTTAAATCTGGTACATTTGGAGTTCATTGGCGCCTATCTTGATTCAGCAACAGCCAAAGCATTCCTTCCTTCATACAGGTTCATTACCCTAGTCAATTTAGTCTCTACAGTCCAAGTCAGCCCTCAAACATTGTCCAGAAATTGTCTCCAACTACTGGGACACATGGTGGTGGATACCTTAGTAATAAATCAGACAAGACTTCATACATGTTGCCTTCAAGGGTGGCTCAGAACTGTTTACTCACCAAGCAAACACATCTTAAACAAAGTACTCTCAATGCCCTCAGTAGTCAAAACATCCCTCGACTGGTGGAAGAATCCTCATGACATTTGCACAAGGGTCCCCTTCACTCAACCACCCCCAAAATCAGTAATAACAGATGGATCCCTGTTGGGGTGGGGAGCCCACCTGGGCACCCACCCTATTCAAGGCAGGTTGTCTCCTCCTCTTGAGTCCACACTACACATCAACTTGCTGGAACTCAGAGCAGTCAGAAATGCATGTATTTACTTCCTCCCACTGATCAGGGGCAGACATAAAGATCATGATGGACAACATGTCATGTATGTTTTACATAAAATGCCAAGGGGGAGCGAGATGACCTTCCCTCTGCGCCAAAGCAAAGAGACTTTGGAATGGTTGTGTATGACACCCAATCAATATCTCAGCAGCTTACCTTCTGGACATACAAAACACCACAGCGGATGCCTTCAGCAGACGCTTCTCCCAAGATCACAAATGGGAGATAAATCCCACTGAACTCCACTGCATATTTCAGCATTGGGGCATCCTACAGATAGACTTGTTCAACACAGCCAAGAACAAGAAGTTTTCCCAGTTGTGCTCCAGAGAGGCAGTCTGAGAGTCAGCACTCCCTGGGAGATGTCTTTCTCCTCCATTGGAACCAAGGACTCTTGTACACATTTTAACTGATTCCCGTAATATCCAAGCTCTGTGCAAGATAAAGAAAGAAAAAGGTTATTCTTGTAGTTCTGATGTGGCCGGGATGAACGTGGTTTCCTTATTTCACTCAGCTGGCAGTATGTCAGCCAGTCACTGTCAAACCTGTTCCCCCTTTCCTCTCTCAGGTCAAGTTCATCATCTCAATCTCAGGGTTCTCCAGGTCACAGCATGGCTGATAGATGGTTCGCATGGTTAGAAACAACCTGTTCTGAGGACATAAAGACAGCGCTGCTGCATAGCCGGAAACAAGCTACTCGGGACACATGTATCCAAAAGTGAAAGAGATGTAAACACTTGTGTGACTTGAAACACATTTCTCCTGCATCCTCTCTGCTTTCATTGGTACTAGATTACATCCTAGAGCTAAAAAGGTCAGGCTTATCTCTAAGCTCCATAAAGGTGCCTCTCAGCTGTCAAGGCCTTCCATAATACGATAAAGGGTTTTTCTGTTTTCGTTCATCCTACAACAAGAAGGTTCCTCAAGGGACTTGATAACCTCTTCCCACAAATCAGATGCCCCACACCGGCATGGGGCCAACTTTGTACTCATGTCTTAAGAGACCTTCCTTTAAACCCATGGCCACCTACTACTTTCTACACCTGTCCATGAAAACTGCATTTCTAGTAGCCATTGCTTCTGCTCGAAGAGTTGGGGGCAGAGGGGGCTCTAATGGTGTACCCTCCCTTCAGTCTTTTTTTTTATTTTATTTTATTTTTTTTTATTTTATTTTATTTTAAGGATAAGGTCATGCTACTACCGCATCCCAAGTTCCTGCCGAAAATATCTTTAGTCTTAGATCAGCGATCCCTTGATAATGTTGCCTCCACCTCACTGTGGACACCTTCTGGCTCTCCTGGGAGAGTGATCTCTCTTATGTGAATGTTACAAATATTGATCTCGGTTGTATGCCCAATTGTTTTGTTGTTGGATCTGGGCTCAGATCCTCATTCAGAGGAACAACTGGATCCTGTTCTGGGTCCAGAATCACAATCTCGGAGAACTCCGTTAGACATGGATTATTACAGGCATAGACAACTCTGACATAATACCAGAATGACCAAATTGACAGCACTAGAAAGTGCCTCCCTCGATTACAGATAAATCTCTGACTGAGTGACATCCTGCCAAATTGGCAAGAAAAGAATGTGCCTTCCTGGATTCCTTGGCTGTATTGGTTAGCTCTGGGCCTTCCATACCAACCTCTCTCCAAGTCATGCCTCCTTTCCAGCATCAAACTAGGGACATTTTTATGGGTTTATGACATACAGATTCAAGTTATATAGATCACAGACAACCAATCTCTGAGACATTTGGATTCGAGATGTTCATATCCTACGCTAACAGATCCAGTAACAGGAGACAAGTCCCCTACTCTTAATGCAAGATGTTTTATATGATGAGGAAGAGAAATTTGAAATTCCTCCCCAGAGGAATATTTTGCATCATGATCAGGATCCTATGGGCAAATCTTCTCCAGACAAAAACAGAGTAGCCTCAGTTTCTTCACCATTGGAGGATGCCATTCAATTCCAATTAGTCAGAAGAATGGTTTTTACATTAAAATTACCTTCAGTTTTGTTGGAGGAAACTTCGCACCCCATTTTTGATATACTTGGAAATACTTCTGCGTACCAGGCTTCTCTGCCCTTTTTGGAGGGTTTATGGTAACCAGTTAAATCAATATGGAATGCCCCATCATCTTGTCAGCCAATGGCAGAAAGTGCAGTTAAGCTTTACCGGATTTTGTACGAGGAATTTTCTTTCTTTAGTGTACAGTCACGGTAGTGGCTAAAATTTAATGCAAAGATCAAGATGTAGGTATCTGATTGAGGTATGGATCCTGTGTCAGCCTCTATTCAACCTATATGAGAGTACTTGTTACCTTTAAAGCATAAGGGTTTATCTGTTGCATTGCTGCTAAGGGTACATTTTAGCTGCAATAGCACTTTTTCATATACAAGTAGATGGTAAATCAGTATTACACATAAATTTCTAAAGGGTTACTGAACTTTTATCTCCCGGTAAGATATCCTATTGCAGTACTATCATGGCTTATGTCTCCAACTGTCAAGCCCTTATCTTGTTCCCTATTTCGTCTATCAATTTAAGCTGCTTTTATTATAGCAATACTGTTAGCCAGGAGGATTAGTGAATTTCATGCCTTACTGACTGACCCTCCATTTACAAGTTTTTATAAGAGCAAGGTAATTCTTTGTTCACATCCAAGTTTCATACCAAAAATCGTTTAGGAGTTTGTCAATTAGTCCCTTACTCTACCAGTGTTTTTTTTCCCCCCAGACCTCATTCAAATAAGGGTAAATCTGAGCTACATTGTTTGGATGCATAAAGCATTTTATTGTTTTATCTGGATTGGACTAAAGATTTTAGATCTTCATGCGAATTTTCTCATATGCTGGTAACTATAAAAGGAATCCTATTTCCGCACAAACATTATCTAGATGGTTTAGGCAGTGAATACAGTAATAGAAAGTTATAAAACAGCATCACAATCTCCCCCAGCTCACCTGAGAGCACACTCTGCTAGAGTGATAGTGGCCTCAGCAGCATGTTTGAAACATGTTCTGGTAATAGAAATTTGAAGAGCAGCCATGTGAAGTTCTGTACATACTTTCAAACAATTATTTGTTAGATATTGCAACCACATCAGGGGCACAGTTTGGTAGATCAGCTCTTCAGTCCTTGTTTACTTCGAACTTCTTACCCACCATCTGGTTTAATAAGTGTACTACTGACTAAACTATCCCAAAATTGGGAATATGCAGAGAACACCTGAAGTTAATTACTTGTAACGGAGGTTCTTCGATATGGACTCTGCTTGTTCACACACCTTGCCCTTCTTTCCCCCTTTTGTGGAGTCCTATCTTCTAGTGGCTTGGCATTAGCAGTGGAAGGAACCAAGGTGATAACCACTGCTGCACCTCTTTTTATAGCCATGCCCTCAGAACATGCGCAGAGACTCAGGGCAGGGGCAAAGAGGCGCATGAGCGTTTGATTAGGTTCTGCTAGTAGAAGACTACACTGTCAGTGTACCAGTCGGTGCACTTCACAAAAGTGTGAATATGTAGAGTCCATCTTGAAGAACGTTGGTTACAGGTAAGTAACCTTCATTATTGTCTGATAAAGGTCTCTACTAAGTTGCAGAAAATTGTCCCATTTCGTATAGAAAACCAGTAGTGACTAGTTTCTCATTCAAATGGACCTTTTCCTTTTGATTAATACCTTACAGCTACAGGTAAGCTGCTTCATAACTTCCATCTATCCTGACAATACTGTACCTATAGCTTCAATTTCTGCCATTGTTCTTTATTTTGTTTCCCAAATGGTTTCTTTGTTCCTGTTGATTGTATTAAAGGCATGGGATCTCAGAAGTCAACGTAGTGGAACAGTGTGAGTGCAAACAGATTTTTGGTCCCACAGCAATCAGAAATGCACAAAAGTTCCTGGTAGATATTCTAAGTGATGGTGGAAATAAAAAAAGATTAAGCTACACGTAATCTTAAGAGAACATGTTGATTACTTCCTGAAAGAGTGTTATGCAACTGCTTAAAGATGAAGAGTAAATAAAACTGAGGAAGGATGGTGTGGCTTAAGCACTGGAATGGAACATAGCAGATTTGGGTTACATTCCCAGCCTTAACACCCATTTCATATGTAGCTTCAGGTAACTCCATTTCACGTGTATATAATGGTGAGGATAACATTCTTTTCTCCGATTGTTTTCATCTTTGTCCGTTTATATTAGGCTTTTCACTGCAGGGATTCTCTACATATGTCAGTATGTTGCCTAACACAATGGGGCCTGATCTTAGTTGGGGCCTCTGGGTAGTACCATAATACACATAATTTCTCAAAATTCCATCTAACTCAGTAGTATCTCTTAGTGAGGTAAGTTGCAAGATTCTTAATTTTTTGCCTTTAAATGCGGTGTATTTTATTGAATATTAAATTTGTGTTTCAGTGGTAGTCTTTAAATACACCTTATATGCATTGTACTATTATGTTTAGCACAAAATGCTTTTTAGAAACAAAAGAATGAGATTTGATATATTTTCTGCCTTGCCTTTTTCTGTTAAATCTTTATTTGTGTTTTTTTTCTTTTTCAAAGAAATTAACCCTGTTGCATGTGAACAGTAACCAGTGCCTGGATAAAGCCACCGAAGAAGACAGCCAGGTACCCAGCATTAGAGACTGCAATGGCAGCCGTTCTCAGCAGTGGCTACTTCGCAACGTCACCCTTCCAGAAATGTTCTGAGAGGTTTTAAAAAAAGAAAAAGATTGACTGGGCTACCTCGGCAAGTATTTTGGCTGTGTCCTTAAGTAGCAAAAAAAAGATATTTCTGCTCTGCAGGATGCAAGGTTCATCAGATATTAGAACTCTGACTCTTCTAGCTTTTCAGTAGCTGTGAACCAGCCTTCCTGTATAAGGACGTGAAACTATATACATACTAGTGAAACTGCGCACGCTGATGTTTACAAGATTGAAGAGAGTCTCTTTCATCAAAGGATCATTCTAGAGAACGTTTGGACAATGGAAACATAATCATTGAAATACGCTCTCTGGAGAGCTGCATATCGTAGTTTGCTTGCACATCAGTAACCTCTGCTGAAAGTGCTGTTGTAATGAAGAGACTTCCAAGAATTTTTTTCCTGGTTGGCATTGGTAACCAGTATATTAAATATAGTTACAAAAATAAATGGAACAGAGAGCTGGAGATCACATTCAGTATCATGAAATAAGATTTTTACAGCAAGAAACATGTAAAACAGGGTTTAAAGGAAAAGAAATCAGAACTACGAAAAGTACAATTTGTTATAGTAAAGTATCAGATTTATATGTAGATTTTATACCTCAGTGGGAAAAATAACCAAGTCAAGCAATTCTTTCTGTTTTCAGTTGTGTGATAGTTCATGGATTTTTTTCATGGTGGGTCTGAAATTATTTTGAGCGCAAACAAAATGAGCTTAAGAACAAAAATTTAGCTCTTTGAATGTCAGCTCACTTTTTGTTTTTAATTTGGTTTGTGAGCTGTTGGAATTGTAATGCATCTTTTTATTACTGTCTGAAAACTGGAGGTTTAACATACTGTCTAACTTTTGTCCAGACCTACCATTTCAGTTGTACTTGGGTTGCCAGCTTGTGGACTTTCATGGCCAAACAAAGGATTTTAGTGCATTTTGAACTTAAGTTAACTTGACTGATGATGCTTAGTGCCCAAAACTCATACTACTGTACTACAGATTTGTTTTCACAGCAATAAATCTTTTGTTCTTTGTTTGATTTCCACTCATCAGAAAGCCTACAAAATGATTTATTATTTGGGTAACAGGAGATTGGCATAGCTGAAGGTTTTCTGGAAATTTTTTCACTTCATACTCAGATGTGCTTAATTGTCAAGTGCATACTTAGATTAGATTCTTGAATTGTAATGTTGATCTGCTGCTTTTTTTCTAATAAAAACTGAAGAAAAAATGTTAAATTGGCATGGTTTTTAAAGTTAACATAGCCAAAAGCAGTATGACTGTGTACATTACACTAACCTTGCACTTCTGAACTGAATTGCTTTATTTCATTTAAGTTGAACCTTTCTGGACTAACCTAGTCTTGAAAACAAGCCACAAAATGCTGAGTACTCAGTGAGTTTTCTTTTTAAATAGGAAAAAGATTAATATAATGGAGAGGATATTTTGTACAATAAATGTCATTGTTTGGCCAATTGTCCTGTGAATCAAATTAAATTTAGACTAAAGCAAAAGATGTTGCAGCTATTGTCTACTGTTGCAGACACTTTAGATCTGCTATTTATACAGTACTTTAAACAAAGAAATCTATTTTTTATTATTTCTTTTTTTGCAACCATTACCGAGAGTTTTCTTATGCACCTTACAATAAATGACCATGGCCCCTGCCTTGAAAAGCTTACGATCTAATTACAGACATGATTAAACAGAACAGGGAGCAATATTATGCAGTTACACCACAAAATCTAATGCACAGCATGGTGAGATAAAATATTCTAAAATGTAAAAATATTTCATTGATGTTTTTATTGGTGTTGTTCAAATGGCAAGGAGGGATTTGAATTGTGAAGGTTATGGCTTTGGTGCATTATGTCTATGTAAGTATTCAATATGAAGGAATGACTAAGAAGAAGCCTAGAGATGGTTGTAGGATAATTGGCAAATTGGGCACTGAGGCAAATTGACACAATGAAGAGGGTAAGAGGGTGGTGATGTAATCGTTTGTATATTTGGTTGTCATCCTTGCTTTCTAGGAATTCTTTGGATCCTCTCTGGCCTTTAAACCTTTCTCAAGTTCCTAATTTAGAAACTGTTGTCTTCTGGTTCTACATATTATCCTTCTAATACATAACCAACCACTCCTGCAATTGCCAGCTTCTCCCTTTGTTGTTATTGGTATGTGATAGTCTTTAGGGCATTTTTTTTTTCCTGCAGTCCTGGTCTGGTGAAATCATTTAGCCCAGAAACAATTTCCCAAACTTTGAAAAATTTGACAATAAAAATGTTCTAATGTGCAGTTCAAATAGCTCATGGTATCCAAATAAGAGTTTTATTTTTAGATCCAGTCAGGCGGCCCCTTATCCATAAACTTTTATCCAGCTGCTATGGAGACAGTTTTCAAAGCACTCCATATGTAAATAGCCTCATTAGCTCCACCCCATGACTTCCCAAACTCCAGAAGCTTTTCCTCTCCTAGGAGGCATAAAGACAGTCTTTAGTGCTCCTGTCTGACAGGAATAACATTAAAATATCTTCAGCTTCTTTCAGCCAAGTGACCATGTTGAATTAACCCCTACCCAGCTTCATTGCATTGGTCACTTAACTTCCACGTCTCCTTCTTCAATTGGATTTTTCAACATCTCTGTATTTACAGAAGTTATAGAATCATAGAAGTGTAGGGTTGAAAGGGACCTCAAGAGGTCATCTAGTCCATCCTTCTGTGCTAAGGCAGGACCAAGTATACCTAGACCATCCCTGACAGATGTTTGTCCAACCTGTTATTAAAAATCTCCAATGACAGGAATTATATAACCTCCATAGGTAATCCTATCCTTATAGTTAGAAAGTTTTTCCTACTATCTAACCTAAATTTCCCCTTGCTGCAGAGTAAGCTGATTGCTTCTTATCTTGCCTTGTCAGTTTTCTTATTCTGCAAACAAGCACAATGTTTTTCTCTCTTCACAGCACAGACTTCCTTGCTGTGTGACTGAGTGCTCTGCTCTACTATCCAACATCAGCTGGTTTCCAGTAGATATCTTCCACCTGTGTGTCCCCCCCCTCCCCCCCCAAAAAAAGTTTCCTTCAGTTGCAGGCTCCTCTCTGCTCAGATCTGATGCTGAAAAAGAATCAAGCTGCCCCCATTCAGCATCCATGGAACAGGAATGTAAGGTGAAAAGCTGAATTAGGAGGAAATGTGAGTAGTTCAGTTTTGGAGAGAATGAGTTAAAATGGTATCTCATTCATTACTAATGGGTTAATGCCCCCCACCACTGCAATTTGGAGGCAGTCCAGTGTTGTTGCTGGAGGCTCCAGGGCTTAAGCTCTGCCCTTCAGCTCAGGCCATCAAATTTTCTGATTCTGGCAGCGGAACAAGTTGGCAGTTCAGTTTCTTGCAACCATTTTGTTTTTAAAACCTTTATTTTTGTGCAGTTGTGACTTATCTTCCTACTCATCCTCCCCTGGATCAGGTAATGTCACCCCCCAGAAATATTCTGGCAGGGAGTTTCAACTGCCTGAATCTGCCTCTGTAGTGCCTCCCTGCCAGAGTCCACTGCCCCACTCAGGCCTGGCAGAGCTGTCCTGTAAACACCTGGCTTAAATCTAGGAGGTGTCCCCTATGTGAAACAGCTCTGTAGAGAGTGAATTACGCCCCACCTGTTCCCAGAGAGCTGAACCCTTGCACTGGATAGGTACAAGGCTCAGAGTCAGACTAGCATGTCAGGTGCCCCCAAACCCCCATTCCCCATGGACCTGAGACTCTAACACAGAAAACCTGATTAGGAATTTCTGAGCTTTCCAGGAGAGAGCAAGGACGAGAAGGAAGCTCAGGCATTGGCTACACTTGCAGCTGTATAGCGCTGTGAGGTAAACCTGTCTTCGTACAGCTGAGTAGGGAAAAGAGCTGCAGTCTGTCCACACTGACAGCTGCCAGCGCAGTGGTGTGGCCACACTTGCCACATTTGCAGCTGTGTTGGGAGCGGTGCATTATGGGCAGCTATCCCAGCATTCATGTGGCTGCAACGTGCTTTTCAAAACGGGCGGGTGGGGTGGATTGTGACAGGGAGTGTGGGGGAAGAGAGAGTGCTTTCTGGAGCATGTCAGCTCTCTATTTTGCAAGTTCCAAACTCCCGGCCCCCTGCTCATTCATTTACTCACTCAAAGCAAGCTGGAAACTGTTTGCTTTTCTCTGTGGTACGAGCTTTGAAACTGGCACTTCCGCATTCCTGCAGCCGGTCACAACAATGGAGAGGATTGGCCACTTGACAAGGTGATTAGTACAGCGCTGCAAGCGTGTACACTCACACCCGTGAGTCGTAGCCACTCCGCTGCAGCTATTATTCCTCTCGGAGATGCGGAGTACCTGCAGCGGTGTACCCAGGGAGATACAGCGCTGTAAGTGCCCTGCCAGTGTGGACGGGGAGTGAGTTACAGCGCTGGGGGAGGCTTTACAGCGCTGTAACTTGCAAGTGTAGCCAAGACATAAGTCTCACAGCAGACCTGAGCTGGAGGGAGGGGTGGGGGTTTAAAAACCTGAAAGGACTAGCCTTCCCTCCTCCTCCCCTCCCCTGTCCCCAGTTCTCCCAGATCCTGAAGTGGGGCCTCAGCTCCCTGAGCAAAGAAGGTAGGGCTCCTCCTCAGCTCCCTTTCTTCCCACTATTATACTCAGGGATGAGTCCTGCAAACTTCAGGTCCCCAAAACAGAAAAGCAAGTGTCCTTCACAAGGCAGCAATTAGTATTTTAAATGAACAAGTAGTTCAGGGGTTAAACCCCTTCTCTTTTGCCTTCTCTCCCTGAGAGAGCGTTTGCTGGGGCTTGTCTCCTAACAGAGACTCAGGCAGTGATCTGCATCATACTCAACACCTCTCCCCCACCCTGCAGCATGTCTGGGTATGCAGAGAAGCCAGTTCCTCCTGTGCAGCCCTGCCTCAAGGCTACAGCCTGATGGGAATTGTGCCTGCCTGGCTCTCAACACAAGGACCTTCGCTCTGCTGGGGAAAGTCACTTGGATTTCAGGCAGTATCAAAATGGGAATTGTGTCCTCTGATTATCAGCCATAAATCCTTGCTTTGCCAGGAAAAGAGGCTCAGATTCTGATAGGTGGGAAAGTCTCTCTCTTTCTCCACCTTCCCCACTTCACGTTAAAGCTTTAGGAACACTTCAGGCCGTGTGTGATGCAAACAGAGGATTCTGAGGATTCCACTCCCACAAAGCTGCACCATCATGGGGTTACAGAGAAGTGAGAAATCCCTTCCCATTTTCAAAATGATCCTGATTTACTGAGTAAATCCCTGAATGATAAAATAGGTTGCTCCTACAGTACATATTTGGGTGCTAGCTAGTCTGGAGGAACAAGCTGGCAGCCTTTCAGTACCCCTCCCCTGTTGTGTGTTCCCCTTCCAGAAAGAATAGTTTACTACTCCCTCTCTCCCCCATCCCTCCCTCAGTAAACAGTCAGAGGAAGAAGTACCACACATACACCTACAGGACTTTTCCAGGACAGGGTTTTCCATCAGTGGCTTGTAAGGAACTCAAATAAAATACTTTCCCTTTGAAGCATTATTAGCTACCTGGGTTCACGTTGTTGCCTAAATCAAATGTTTAAACTAAAATGTAAAAGAATTTTCATAAATGTTGGGAGCCTATGGTTGGTGCAGCAATATCTCCACCACAGTCATACCTTCAGAAGGGAACTTTCTTCCAAAGAACCCCATAGAGTAGTGACACACACTAATTTCATAGCCTCCGCTGTAGCCACTTGGACTGAAGCTTTTTTCATGTATTTAGTACGGGAATGCCTACATTGTGGCAAACACATGACTCATTGTCTAGGTGTATGATCCTTGCTTGAGTTAAGACATCTTGGGTTTTGTCTTGGTCAACTGTTGATGTGATTTGTGATGCAAATTCAGTGGATTCTAACTTGGTGACTATAAGGAAGCCATATTACAACCATGAATAGCAATCACTCATCCTGAAGGGATATAAAGAAATAAGTAACTGAGATTGCAGAGAGGCCTTGCTGTCAATGTCAACATAGCAATCCATTCGTCGCTACCACCCCCAAGCGTATCCAAGAAAGGACTATTACCCAAGCAGAGGGAAAAAATCTGTAGCAGAAGCTTCCAAAGAAAACGATACATTTCCCTCAAAACCAATAAAACCCTCAGCATGACAGTGTTTGTGTACGAGAGCTCTCGTTTCCTGTACAACTCTCTTCCTTCTGATATGCCCTCTGCACCCAGAGTCTTAAGAGGCTGGTTGTAGTCACAGTACAGCACAGGTCATATGTTATGCACCTATACCCATGCATAGACAACGTCAATCAGTACGCTGTCCAGAGAAACAGACCCCATTAATAAAAGAACAGCTACTGGAAAGGATTCATAGCCACCAGTTCTTCAGTATCAAGACGACCTTTTTATCTGAGTGCTGAGAATTGTTCATCTATAGGTCAAAATAGACATGGCTATGGCCTTAATTTTACCATAGTGGTAAAGATTTGCCAAGATCCAAAGCTTTATTGCATCATTCCTGAGAGGTCATCAGGAGCTAATTATCTCCAATGGCAAGGATTGCTGGTGCATGGGTCACTTGCTGGAGGATTCTCTGCACCTTGAAGTCTTTAAACCACGATTTGAGGACTTCAGTGGCTCAGACATAGGTTAGGGGTTTGATACAGGAGTGGGTAGGTGAGATTCTGTGGCCTGCGTTGTGCAGGAGGTCAGACTAGACAATCATAATGATCCCTTCTGACCTTAAAGTCTATGATTCTATGACTTCATCCCCTGAGTGGGTTTCTTAAAATACACCTCTTGAAATTCCTTCTAAAGACCTAGCACTTGATGTAGTGCAAAATTAGATGTCATTCTCAGTTCACATCAAAAAGCCCCTTTGTGGGCCCTGAAATACAAACAATATACTGAATGCCAATCTAACTTTCACTCCAGATCCTTGCATACTCTCTATGGAAGCAAGTATAGATGGAAGACTAATCTTAGAACAAATTATTTTCAGTTGACACCTGTATCAGGGTATACCTCTTTTAAAAACAAACACAAAATATGGCCATATGGGATTGGAACAGTGGTCTTGGGCTTTGGTTTCATTGCTATGTAGACTTCTGGGATCGGGCTGGAGCCTGGACTCTAGAACCCTGAGGGATGGGAGGGTCCCATAGCTCAGGCTCCAGCTGAAGCCCGAAAGTTTACACAGAAGTGAAATAGCCCCACAAGCCCAAGTCGGCTATGGGGTGTGAAAAATCCACACCTCTGAGTGATCTAGTTTAGGTGACCTAGTGTAAACAGCGCTAGGTCGACAAGAATTCTTCCGTCAACCTAGCTACTGCCTCTTGGGGAGGTGGATTAACTACAGCAACAGGAGAACCCCTCCCAACGCCGTAGTGAGTGTCTATGCTGCAGCGCTACAGCAGTGCTGCTGTAGCATTCTAAGTGTATTCATCTCCTGAGTAAATGTCAGGAGAATACTGGCCAAATTTACTTTCATCTCAAACAAAAATTATGAGGGAGCAATGCTATGTTAGCATGATGTAATAAAAATGTTAGTGAACATTTAATAATTGTAATTCATAGAATAAATTTTAACACCTTAACCTCTCTGCATACTACCTGAACCTTATCAGTTGTATTACAGACTTTTAGGATCAGATTGGAATCCTAAACTCTGAAGCGGATTGATCCAGCAAATTTATATGATGTCAGTCACTTATTTCGCTGCTGTCCCATCCTTTTTCTTTCTTACCACAATTTTTCTTCTATAACTTCAAATCACAGTAGGCAAAATAATGGTAAAAGTAGTCCTCTGATTTTTGTGTTCAGTTTCAAGCTCATGGAGCTAAACAGGAGAGAACTGTTTTTACCTGCTTCTTGATTAAAATAACCTGTCTATTACAAACTGTGACAAAGTTCTGTCCTTGACTCCATGGGTCCTGCGTTTCCTGATGGATTTTTGCTAGCCTCAGAGGCTCACTGTGACCCTCCACATAGCCCTTCTCTCTCTAGAGGCAAGGGTCACAGTCTACTGAGCCATTTTCATCATAAGCCAGCAAGGGAGGTGAGGAGAAACAACCCTCCCTCACACAGTCTCTGTTGTCTCCCAGTATCAGTGATTAATCAGGGAGGGGAGGGGGGAGCCCGGGCCCGCCCTCTACTCTGGGCTCCAGCCCAGGGACCCTAAACTTAGCAGCTATGACAGCTGACTTTTGGAAATAGGGCATGTACAATTCCCTGGGCTACTTCCCCACAGCAGCCACCACTCAATATCTTCTTCACAATTACCTCAGGGCCTCCTTCTTTGCACCTGATATGGATTTGTACAACTTCATTCCTCCAACAGCACAGCTCCCTCCTATAGCTATAGCAATTATAGGATCTTAATTGGCCCCAGGTGTCTTGATTAACCTGGAGCAACTGCCATTTGGTTACCATGGTACCAGGGATTTGTTTAGCCTGGGGCTAACATACCTGTTCCTCACTACTTTACTGTAGCCATCTGGCCTTGCCCCATCACAAAACATGTGTAGCACATTCAGCTAAATGCAGCCATGATGTTCTGTGAAGGTCAGGTACATATTGAGATGCACCGAATAGCCTAGTAGTACTTCTGTATATTTCAGCCTCTCTTATAAGCCGCCTTAGCTAGAGAGTAGAAGTCAGGTAATGGCTAGAACTTCTGGAGAACAGAAAACCAAACTAAAATTAACCCAGCTGTATAACCAAATGGAATCCTAGATGATGACTGACTGCATGCAGATGAAAGCAAATCCTCAAAATAGAGCTTGTTTTTCTTAAAATCTCAGAGAACATCACAGTTCATCCCTGTACTTCCTGATTACAATTCATGCAGCTATACCAACTCAAAACAATTCTACCAGGTGATGCTATTCCATAATCTGTGATATCTGAAGCTGTCTCTTGAGTGTAAGATAGTTCCTGCAGTTCTTTGTGGTAAGCATAGAACAGTAAAAACTGTTTTATCCAGCATGTTGGGGGAATGGAGGTTGCCGGTAAATGAAAAATGGCAGTTAACTAAGAGGGAGGGAGCTTGGGTGTGGGGCTGGGACGCAGGAGAGGGTACGAGGCTCTGCCTCTGAGAGGGAGTTTGGGTGAGGGAAGGGGCTCAGGTTGCAGATCCAGGGGCCACTGACCTCAGGCAGCTCCCCACAAGTGGCAACCTGTCCCAGCTGCTCCTAGGCAGAGGCGCAGCAGGCAGCTCTGCGCACTGCCCCCACCCCGAGTGCTAGCTCCGCAGTTCCCATTGGCTTGGAACCACGGCCAGTAGGAGCTGCAGGGGTGGCACCTGCGGGCTGAGGCAGCGCGCAGAGTCGCCTGTCGTGCCTTCGCCTGGATTGCTATGTCCAGATTAGACCAGTGGTCCATTTGGTCAGTATGCTGTCTCTGAAAGTGACCATTAGCAGGTGTTTCAGAGGAAGATGCAGAAAACGAGTAACGGATAATATGGAACAACTTGCCTTGGGGAAAAATTCTTCCTAACCCTGGTATGGTTTATACTTGAATCATGAGAGCTTACATCATTTTTATGTTTGTTTATTTATATATATATATATATATATTTATATATCCTCTCTTATTTAACTGTGAATCTCCTTCTGATTATCCATGTAAATGTCTGCTCCTTTTTTTGAATCCTACCAGGTTCTTGGACTCAGCACTTATAATATTGACTCACAGGTTAATGAGATGTTGCATACAAAAATCACCTCCCTTTTTATCAGTTTTAAAGGTGTTCCCTTTCATTTTCAGTAGATGTCCCCTTGTTCTTGCATTATGAGAAGGTAAATAGGAGTGCCCTGATAGCCTTCTCTCTATACTATTCATTATCTTATGTACCTCCATCATCTACTTTCTAAACATGCCTAAGCTTCTCAGTCTCACCTCAGTGGAAGGTTTTTCATCCTTCTCTGTACCCCTTTTATTTCTGCTAAATCTTTGTCGAGTTTGGATGACCAGAATGAACACAGTAGTCAGGATACTGTTGAGTTATATAATGGCATTAAAAGCCATGCATTATTTCCTATCCTATCCTTTACGCATCCTAAAATATTGGTTTGATCTCCTGATTGCCATAGTGCAGTAAGCAGATGTTTACACTCAATGACATTCATCTTTTACACTCAGTGACATGCACTATCTTGTATTTGTCACCACTGAATTCGTTCTCATGCTGCCTAATGATCTGGTGTCTATTAGGTCACTGGAGTTTCTCACCATCTACTATAATATTTACTAACACATAATTTTGTCATTTGCAAATTTTACCATGTTTCTATTCATCTCGTCCAAGTCTCACATGACTTATAAAAGGCACTAGTCCTACCGCATGTCCTTGGGGCAACTCACTCTTAACCTTTTGCCTGTTTCTTATCCCTGAGAAGACCACCTCTCATTCTGAGTATTTGTTTTTTTAAGGCTTTTTAGTCTCAATAAATTGCATCTACCAGTTCTCCTTCATTCATTAATGTGTTGACCCACTCACAGTAAGTAATGCACATTGGATGCAAAGGAATTTGCAGTGGAAAATGTAATCCCACTATACATACAAAATGATGGGTTTTAAATTAGCTGTTGCCACTCAAGAAAGAGATCTTGGAGTCATCGTGGATGGTTATCTGGAAACATCCCCTCAATGTACAGCAGCAGTAGGGGAAAAAAACCAAAAACCCACAACCTAACTAGGAAAGGGATAGAAAATAAGACAGAAAATATAACGCCACTATATAAACCCAAGATATGCCCACACCTTGAATACTGGATGCAGTTCTGGCCACCCTATCTCAAAAAAGATATAATTAGAAAAGGTACAGAGAAGGGCAACAAAATGATTTGGAGTATGGAACAGCTTCCATCTGAAGAGGGATTAAAAAGTTTGGAACTGTTCAGTTTAGAAAAGAGACTAGGGTTGTAAAATCGTGAATGGTGTGCAGATAGTGGATAAGGAAGTATTAATTACCCCTTTACATAACACAAGAACCAGAGGTCACCCAATGAAATTAATAGGCAGCACATTTAAACGTAAGGAAGTACTACTTCACACAACACACAATCAACTTGTGGAACTCATTGCCAGGGGATATTGTGAAGGCCGAAAGTATAACTAGGTTCAAAAAAGGGTTATATAAGTTCATGGAGGATAAGCAGGGATGCAATCCCATGCTCTGTGTTCCTAAACCTCTCCCTAGCAGAAGCTGGGACTGGACAACCAGCGATGGATCACTTGATAATTGCCCTGTTTTGTTCATTTCCTCAAAAGCATCTGGCGTTGGCGACTGTTGGAAGGCAGGACACTGGACTAGATGCACCATTGGTTTGACCCATTCTTATGTTCTTACGGCCGTTCTTGTGTTCAGAATTCTAATAGAGTAGTGAAACAAATATAGTTTATACAATAGCTCTGGTCATGTCCTAATCTCGTGTCTGAATCCAGACTTCAGTTAATCATACAAATCATTACTGTTCATATGTTTCATCTGCTAGTTACCTTCCTGCTCTGGGACCTTTGTCACTTGGCCAGAGATGGTTGAGGCACTGGTGTCTAACTGCCAACGATACTGGGGTTAAAGATATTCCTTCTTTTAAGAGGATTTACCACCGCTTCCTTTAAAATCATAGAAATATGCTTCTTCCACAAACTCACCGCTGGCAAAGAAAAGCATTATCACCACCCAACTTTCCAAGAAAAATGGTTGGGTTGGTATCCAACCCACAGGAAGTGGGCAGAAGTCCATCACACATTGCTGTGGGGAGTTCAGAATTGGAAATATTCAGACTGAGGAATTTGAGACATCAGATTGGACTGTAACCTTCGTGACTGCATAGTGGAGGTTTGGATCAGCTGGAAAATCCAAAACATCTTGTCTTAAACCCGCAAAACCCAGAAAAATAATTTCTTAGCAGGTGCTATTGACATTGGTGTGGATGAATTGATTAACAATTAAATTTGTCCGTGACTGAAAGACATGACCAAATATTTCAGAAACACTACTTTGGTAGGTTCTTAGTGGGCAAGCACCACCACTACTAATACTGATGTGTCCTAAAATAGCAGGCTATGGTGTGAACGAACAGACACCAAAGTTAATCACTATGATTATAATAGTCTATAGAGATGATGATCATCACCCGTGATACACAGGTCTCCTAGCCTGCAACATCTCTTGAAGTTTTACTGATCACATACATGTTTGGAGTGAAAATAGAACATTTGCATTCATAGGCAGGGACCCTATCCCAGTACCGAAATGGAAAATATAATCTAGTATCCCTAAAACCAATGAGATTAAGTCCCACATGTGGCCCACTCAAGTGCAGTTATATTAACATAATGGATAAACTAGAGGCAAGTCTCAAAGCCAAATCCCCTTCTCAATCCCAGATTCTGAAACAGATTTGAAGAGTCAGATGTTATGGTTTACATAAATATAGCAATTCCTATAGAATCCCCCTCTGCCCCCAAAAACTTAAACTGTTCACAAAGGATTTAGAGTCTTTTTAAAGCTTGGCACACTCTGCGTAGGTTCCCAAATACACTTGATCAAAGCCAACTATTCTCCCCCATCCCTTTCTTATTTTTGGTCTTGAACATCGAATTATAAAAAGAAAGTAATAGAGGACTATGGAGGACTTCCAAAATGGCCTGAATTATCATATAGGCAGGTCTAGAGTAAGCACACCAGATCTGTTCTGTTTGTCTGACGAAAGGTCAAAGCAATAGTGCCCCGATTTGTGCTCTACCACATCTTAATATCTCAGAGCATGGAATTCACTGACTGCTAACTACACAGATTACACAAGTGTGTGTGTGGCTTGTTCCTCTGGATGTAACTTGAGGTCCTCAAATTCCCCTACTTGTTCTTAGGGTATGTCACCACTACAATTGTTAATCATTTTTAACATGTTAGTTAAAACGATTGTAAACAGTAGTAGTGTAGACAAGGAGCAAATGTCCCTAACCATGTTTAATCCTAGGGGGGCAGGGTCAAGGGTAACTGGGTTAAACTAGGAATAAATATGTTCTTTGTCAACACTACAATCATGTTAATTAACACATGTTAAAAATGATGAGTGATTATAACGTAGACAGAACTTTAATTCCTGCAATAACAGATAAACCTCCCACAAACCTCTGATTTTTTTGCCTTGCCATCCAGACCCTGTTTTTAATAATTCTTCTGATAACCTTTAGGAGCTATTCTCCTGTTCACTCTGAGTATCTCAGTACTTACTGGTAAAGGTTACTTCTCTGTTAACCCTTCCTCAGTATTTAAATGACTGATTTTAAAAATAAACGCATATATGTAATCCACCACTGTCCATTGTCTCTTGTCTGCCCACACTCCCACTTTCAGAGTGAGTTTGTCCCTTAGGAGAAATTAAAGTCCTAGACAACACATCTTTGCAGCAATTAGTTTGACCTGGGCTTGTGTTCAGTGATTATATAAGCATTATTAATCTGAAGCATGTAGGGCAAAATAAGGCTGTGCTGACAGTTGTCCTAGGGATAAGTTATTCTTTCCCAAGTTAACTGTACTGATTCAAATTATGTACAGTACTTGTATCTGGGTCCTATGAAAGGCAAGTCAGACATTTCCTTGTGTATGCCAGGCAAAAACAGCCCCTCCACTGCTCCTGAAGGAGAAGAGAATATTTTTAAAAGTTAAATTGTAAAGATAGCATTACTTCTCAGGTAAGAATCCTCCCATTGTCCTCTCTAGGTGTGTGTGTGTGTGTGTGTATATGTATATAGCTTCCAGACCTAGCTATCGGGTTCTGGAAGTTTAACCAAGCACACATACTATATATAGCTAACACACAATGTCTTCTTGAGAGATCTCCCACAGGGAAGGAGAGAGCAGATCTGCAATGTACTTTGGGATGCAGCTGATGAGAGCGCCTCAGAATGGACACAACTTGAACTGTGCTGATGGCTTATGGACCCACCAGGAAGCCTGAGGCTCCCAAAACAAACGTTCATAAAAGAGCGGGATATTTTAATGAACCACCAGCCTGTTTGAAAAGGAGTTGTCAGGTGACTGGGAACAAAGGGGAGAGAAAAAGTTAACACTTAAGATAATTGGAAAAGCATTCCAAATGGTAAGTGTTAAGCTGAACCAACCCTTTTGTGGTTTGCTCACTACCAATTTCTATTGCTATCCTGACATTATTCATGGCAGAGGGACTTCTGGATATCCTGCTATGGGTATTTGTTAAAGATGCTCCCACAAACAGGCAGAATTTTCCAATGAATTTACTCATGATCAAGTTCCATTAGTAGCAGAATTTGGTCTCAAAGACCTTACCATGAAACACAGCCACTGAGCAGGTTTCTGGTTCCCAGAGAGACTCCATCCTGAAGATTCTTCCTCTTGATAGTATAGCACTCAAATGATCTCCAAAGGGAAATGCAGGAAACTTTGCTGCATGTCCTATTCAATTTTCATTATGCACTCTGAGAAAGAGAACATACCCAAAATATCCAATTCTGTTTTAGTTAAGAGGAAAATTAATCTCTCTCCCCCGATTGACAGACTGAATATCTAGTTTTTCCTTTCAAAAGTGGAACTTCAAAACCTGCTTTCTCTTTCTCTGCACAGAAAAGATTAATTTCCAATGAAAAGAAAAAGTCTTGAGTGGGTTAGATTTCTTTTGTATGAGAAGAAGGGGCATATGTGGAAAAACGAAGAGGGACTGCATGACAGTGAGAATTTAAAAACATAGGCAATCAAGCCATAGTGAAATCCTGCTCAACTTCTGTATCCACACAGGACTACAATCGCAGACAAGGAACATCCAGTTCAGAAGGAAAGAAAAAAAGACAGAATAGATGAATGAGTAAAGCAGCAAATATAAGAAGAAATAACAAGAGGATGACAGTTGAATAATTAGAAACTCCTAGCCTTGGTTATGCGTACACTCGAAGGTCTGCTATACGATACAAAGGATCTCTCTTCAAAGGATTTTGAACAGGAGTACAGGAAAATGAGCTACTTTCCTTATAAGGAGTCACAAATGACACACCTGTTTTCTGGAATCTTTTTTCACTATAAACCCCAGAGAGAGTTTTTCCCTGCCTCAGTTCCCAGAGACCTTATTCTTTAGTTAAACTGAGGGAACATTTGGTGACTCCTAAAGTGAAGCAGCAGCTTCTCCTTCCTCTCCCATTGCAGTGTTCTTTTTTTGGTCTTAATTACCCTTGGATTTTTTCCCCTCCTGCTCTCCATATTGTGTATGTGGTAGTCTCTTGGAGTGGTTTTCACTCCGCAGCTCAAAGCAACCACATACTCTGACCTCCAGCTGTCATTTGAACAAGGGAGCAGGAGACTCCCATGCCTTGCCTACATTGAAAAAACCTTCAAATACAGTAAAAGTATATTCCCATCAGTTCAGCTAAACCAGAGCTACCGTGTAGACAAGGCTACCGTGGCTGGGATTGCATTTTACCAGCATTTTAATTAGACTTTCTCAGCAGGTGCTACTAAAATAGTGGCAAAAACAAATCCAGAAAAATTGAAGTACATGATGGTTCCCCACTGATTCTTCAGGTACTAATCCCCTTATATGCCTATGATATCAGACACTAAAAGGGGGGGATTTATGCTTGATCTCTTCACTATTCTGGACTTAAACTGATCCTGCCACACCTACTGGCAGAGCGCTCTTGCCAGAACAGAGATCATAGCAGCTTTTGCAGAAAAGATGGCAACAGAGATGGTTGATACAAATGTGTGAAAGGCTATCACTGGTTAAGATGAGGAACCAGTGTACTTTCAGGAGGAAAATTGCTTGGGAGTATTTTGTTTTTTGAAGCCAGAACAAGCTGTCTTGAATGAACAAAAAACTGTTTAAATCTAGCCCTGATGCTAGCTTGTTGGTTCAGTGTTGTTCATTTGTCTCAGAATAGATGCAATCTCTTCCTCCAGCTAGATATATACATTGAGACTGTTAATAAATGACAGATGATTTGCTGTTCTTAAAGTGGTGAGAGCTCTTGCCAAAATTCCTTCCAAAGGGCAGCGTCTGGCAAAGACAAACCTTTAAAAGGAGTAAGAATGAACCAATGAAAGCCAGGTCTCCATTTTTCAACCTACTAATTGCACTGTAAGCTCTTGGCAGCTAGTGTCATGTCTTTATGTATTGAGAATCCTTCAGAAAAATTTCGAGCACTGTAAAAAAAAAAATAACCTGAAGCTTAGCAACAAATGATTAAACCTTAGGTCAGACCAAAAAAACCCCTATTTTTAAAATGTTTAAAAATGTTTGTTCTGGAACAATTTTTTGGTATCATGTCCTTATAAAGCTAGATGTGTCAATTACCATAAATCCAACTGTACAAGGCCCAGAGGCAATCATAAAAACCTCTACAAAGATCTAAACTTCTTTTCTGTACTTAAAAATATCACATGTTTAAAGTCTGATTATCTCAGGATCTTCCAGGGCTTGAAGCAATTGACATCTGCTTTATTTAATAAACAGTATCAGAGTTGGCAAAATCTTAGTTAGGTGGCTGGGGAGAGAATATAGCCTACTTCAAAAGATTCAGTCCCATTTCTTAAAAAAGGAAGATAAATTAGAATAAAAGGAAGATAAAAGGAATAAGAAAAGTCCTTCCAGGGTGCTACACACACCTATCCAGTAGAGACATTATCTGAAAATGAGTATGCAAAACTAACTCTCAAACACAGAGTCCATAATTAGCACCAGAATCTGATTCAAAATAAGGTATGTAAATCTTCACTACAACCATCCATAGATTTTTACATAGGACAGCCTTGTCTGTGGATTTTGTATCAATAGTTATTTTCTTTCTTAAAGTTTTGCAGTGGCTTAAATTTCGCCATTAATTTGTACTATTGATAAATGGTGGTTGGCTCTGCTCCCCTCCAAACTATAAATTATAAAGATAAATGATCGTCTCTGGTGTGTTTTTCTTAATTATCCCTTTTTAAATGTCTTATCCCTTAACTGCCTGCTTTTCTGTTTAGGTATGTTCTTCGAGCCTTAAATATTGGGTATCAGAATGTGTGCAAATATTAAGAACTTTTAAACTATATCTTATATTCCCCAACTGTTAGGTAAGATCTCTGCAAAATTGCAAGCTAATTCCATCTAGCTCCGAAAGATTAAAATGATGATACTTTTTAAATAAGTATAATTTTATATGGTCATACCTTATTGATTCTCCAACTGTTGGCATGAAGAGTAGACTCAATTGTTCATATATTTCATCTGGAGCAGGAAATTAAGCTTTAAATAGTTAATAAGTTCATGATGCTGAGAATAAAGAGAGGTTTTTGGATGATCTAACTTGTACTATGTAGTGGGAAATAGTAATTTTGTAAAATAATTCTGCTTTTAACCAGGATTATGCCATGAACTCAGAAGTCAAAATAGGAAGTCTAACTTTCCAAGATGATGTAAGAGACCACCTTCTTCCTTGTCATGTGGTTCTACTCAGAAAGCTTCCCTTTAAGCTGTAAATGTCATTCTTTCCCAGTCATGTCATGTGGTGTAGAGTTAAATCAGAGAGAGTACTTCAAACTATGGGCTTACTTTAGATTTATTTTGTGGGAAGTACTTGAATTGCCTTTGGAGGATCCTCTAGTCAAGAGATTGGAAGTGTAAAAAAAAAAATACAAGGGCTCTGAAATGTGATCAGCTCCTCTAACAGATGTTTTACGGAGGAGTATGGGACTTCATGGGGTTTATTGTCTCTATTCCAGCTTTACTGGAGAACTAAGAAACCCCATACGTAGATCCATCTTCTAAGTATTTGAATACGTTGGGCTAGATCCACAAAGGGGACTTGGGCATTGCAACACTCAGCCTCACTTTAGGCATCCTGCCACCTAGTGGAATCCACAGCCCTGAGTTAGGCACCCAGCTCTCGCTCCAATGCATGGGAAGAGTTAAGCACCTAAGAATGGGAACCACCTAAACAAGCCAATAGGATATGCTGAGGAGAGGGGTGACCTAAGCCCTGCCCCCTCTGGTACCTAACTCCGATCCGAGGGCAGTGCCTGTCTCCACTCAAGGTTCACAGCCATGAACCCTTCTCTGGAGTTTAGTGCCTAAGCCAACTCAACTCTTTCTTAAAAAAAAATTGGTAGGGGTGCTGCCACCCCGATAGCCCCGTGGTTAGGCCACTCACCTAGGAGGTTGGATTCTTGAGTTCAAGTCCCTGCTCCAAGTCAGGCAGAGCAAGAATTTGAACCTGGGTCTCCCACCTCCAGGGTGAGTCCTCTAACCTGCAGGCTCTAGAGTATAAGGACAGCAGTGGCACCACCACCAATGTTTTGTGTGGGGCCCGATCGAATAGATGTGCTCTAAAGTGGACACAGAGCACAGCTACTGAACTGGGCACTGCAAGTGACAGCGGTAGGCAAACACCTAGTTTGTGAATCTCGCTGGAGTTTAGACATGAGCTTGGGCTGTGTGCAGGCCCACCAGCAGAAATATAGGCATCTACGGGACTTTAGAATCTTGGATGCCTACAGTGCTAGGTAGCAGATGAGATGGGGATTTGAGATCTAAATTTTGGAGTTAGAATCCTTAAAATGGCACTTAGGAGCATAAATCCCTTTGTTGATCTAGTCTGTTTTCTAAAATGCCTTGATTTAGCTAAAGAAAATAATTTATAACAGTATTTGTAGGGAAGAAGAACTTAAAATATTCTGATACTTCAGAAAATGTGAGGAAAAGTAGGTTTCAGTTTAACTCAACTTTTTGACATTGTGGTAGCTAAATTGGCTAATTTAAAAATATTTCCTAAATGAGGATTCCTACTGTGGAAGAATGACTGGGATAACAGACACATTAACCTGTGGATTTGTAATCTTGCCTGCTCCACACAAATGCCTCTGATGTTTGAGAAGTGAGGTTCTTCATATATATATATACACACACCTCTACCCCGATATAACGTGACCCGATATAACACAAATTCGGATATAACACGGTAAAGCAGCGCTCCGGGAAGGCAGGGCTGCGCACTCCGGTGGATCAAAGCAAGTTTGATATAACATAGTTTCACCTATAACGCAGTAAGATTTTTTTGGCTCCCGAGGACAGCATTATATCAAGGTAGAGGTGTATAGAGAGAGGGAGAGAGATCATAAAAAAGAATGAATTTAGTTCTGGTAAAAAGGTGGCAGATTGTCAGCCCTAGAGATTGAAATACTACATAAGAACTGATGAGGCAAGATTCTCCACCCCACTATGTTGAGTTCCTCACCCTTAATGGATGGATCCACCTTGTGGTGATAGTTGTGCTCGTTTAGAGAAGCTATTCAAGGTGGCCACTAGGGGGCACATAGCAAAGAGTTAAGAGTCTGTGTAAACAGGATATAAAGACACTCTTGTATTTACCACAGTGCCATGGGTCTCTGTAATCTCTACACACCTCTGAGGTAAAAGGCCCAATCAAAGGTTGCCATACATGCTCTGTTCAGTCTTTGGTCTCCATTGAGACCTTTCATCAAGGGTGTCAGATGTGAATGTGGTTTCTGTGATATTTACCCTTGTCCACTTAAAACTGGGCTCACACAAGCAACTCATTCTATATAGGTCACGAACTAAACAGCCATCAAATTATGTTGTCATTACTATCCTAGGGTGGATTTGAACCAATAATATGGCAGTGTAAATCTCCATATCTCATTAGTAATTCCTTGAACCATCTAATCTCCCTGGTTGAGTCAATCTATACACATAGTTCTGTATAGGGAAAGCCATAATACTTATCCATGAAAAGATAAATGCATAAGCAAAACTGTTGTCCTGTTTTAAAAATAACATATGTATTGACTAATCTTCCTTTCTTTCCCAAGGGCATATGGTTTTGGTTGCAGCTATGTAGCTTTTCTCCATGGATTGAATTGATTTCTGATATCTGATGGAAACATTAACTTTCCATGCAGCATGGGACCTGTTTCAAGTTCCAAAGTCCTTCATTTGCAACATATATTTGCAATAAAGCGTGAAGAGTAATCACGATGCCAAATGGCTGCAGAATGCTGCTGTAATCCCAGTCTCTTGTGGTGGTGGTGTATATATTTAATTTGCAGAGCTATTCGATATCAAGTTCTGACAAGTTATTCAGCGCCTCAGCTAGAAGAATTTTTTTTTTCAGTTTACCATCACTCTGGTAGGAGAGGGGTTGCAGAGAAGATTTAATAGAATTATATGGCAACTAATCATTGGTGGAAGTTGTAGAACTTGTAAATAACTAACGGTATTTTAAAGGTGTAGAAAAATGGCATATAAAACAGAAGTACATCGCAAATAGGCAACCTGCTACATATTAGCTGAATACATTTGGTTTATGTGCTGCAAATGCTGCTAATTCCACTTGTACACATAGTGCTGATTAAACGGGACACTTTACTACTTGGATTATATTGACACACACATACTGATTAAGCTTCATTTTTAAGTCATTTACTTTGTATACTTTACTAATCAACCCTGTGTGTGTAATTGATTCAGCTGCAGATTTCAGTAATGGCTTTTTATATGTTATACTAAATGAGCTGTATTATTCTGAAGAGCCAATTGTACCATATATTTAACTGGACCAGCTGTGAACATGGAGGATACAGTTGGGTACTGCAACTGCGGTTTGTTTAGAGAGGAAAAATTGCCCTTTGTTTGCTGATTGGACTGCATACTTCAGTAATCAATCTCTGCTTTCTAGTGGCTGAAATTTGACAAGCTTTACCAATCACAGGACATTATTTATGCTACATATTTACTTCACTGAGCTGTACTATGTTTTGTTTACTCAGATATGTACTATATTTTCTCAAGCTAAAATGGAGGACTGTTAACCTACCATGTCTGAAGAATGTAGAAATAAGGTAACTTTCTTAAAGTTTTTTCTCAAAACTCTGATATCAATGGCATGTTGCTAAAGGGAGTTGCAATTGGGATAGCTCAGTGGTTTGAGCATTGGCCTGCTAAACCCAGAGTTGTGAGCTCAATCCTTGAGGGGGCCACTTAGGGATCTGGGGCAAAATCAGTACTTGGTCCTGCTAGTGAAGGCAGGGGGCTGGACTTGATGACTTTTCAGGGTCCATTCTAGGAGATAAGATATCTCCATTTATTTATAATTGGATTAGGAAACCTGCTCCAGTGTTTCCCACTAATTAATGTTTAATCAGAAATTGTGTAGTTTCATTCACAAAAATCACAAATGGACTTCACAAAAGCAAACTATGCAAAAGGCAAACCTCAACAAGTGTGGAGTCTCTTTGGATTAGTGTTGAAAAGTTCAGGGGTTTACCTAAATTACCTGAAATTAACGAGCCTTTTCTTGTGGGACTCTGTCAGCTCCCTGCATTCCCCACTTCCACTGCTTTTGCTTTTGGTAACAGAGGGAGGCCCATTTTTCTCTTTCACACTTCACATTATTGGCATTAACTTTCAGCAGACAGGCTGTCTTTTGGGGATGAGGGTTAAACCTGAGTGCCTGCTTTTTAGTTCCCCGTGGCCTCTGAATTAAAACAGTTTTTCTACAGCCGCCTGCCCACAGAGACTAACACGTCATGTTGATATTAATGTATAATTGTTGGGATCCAGCAGAAAGGTTTCCAGATCAAGGGGAGATCGCTGAAAGTGACAGCTATTGGAGAATTGCAATATAAACAAAGTTAGCAGGGTCTTTTGAAGGATGGTGGGAATATGTAGTGGGGAAGGATCCTTAATTAAATGTTTTCAAACCCTCTAATGAAGTTGGAGGGTGAACATTGGCGGTATATCTTACTTTAACCAATCCTGTTCACCCTTAGCCAAGGTGCCTTAAGTCAATACAAAATCAACTCCTATCTCAGGTAGGTAGCCTCTAGAGATAGTAACACTCCTAATTAACTTAACAACTTTTTGTAAGTCGTGAATTTTTAATAAAATGTCCAATTTTACTAAATTAGATCTGTAAATGTTTGGCCACTATACTATAAAAGTAAATGGGTTAAATATGTAGTTACCTGTCAAATAATCACACTTCAACTGCTTTACACAACTTGTATATTAGTAAAGTATATGACAGTCAACAGACTGCATATAAATTCAGCTGCTAATAAGCAAAAAAAAACACCAAACATTTTTTTAACTTACATTTGGTACATGTAACAGGATAACTAACTTAGAGACTGGTGAAAAAATTCATTTCTCTATTCAGAAAAAAAAATCTTTATTTTCTGTAAACTTTGTGCATTTGACAGCACTTAGTTTGTCTATAGTCAGTTTCAATCTTTCCTTTGTCATTTAGACCCTGATCCTGCAATTGCAATCCATGGGCAGAGGCCTGTGTCCATGTAAAGTCCCATTGACTTCACTGGGCCTCTGTGTGGATGCAGCTGGTTGTCCACACACAATCAAGGGCCTAAGCCAGTTTATTAGTCAGGGCCTTGTTGTTTGTGTGACTCTTCCACATGAAACAGGCATGAGAGGAGATGAAAAAAACCCACAAAAAATAGGAAAATGTGATTATAAAAGCAGAACAATTGGCAGTGCAAATCAGGTGCAGGTATAATGTACAGTAATTTTTTTGAAACTAGTAAGATTTCAAGTTGACATCTCTTTAGTCAGGACAAGTAGGCTGAATAAATTAAATGTCGCTTAGCTATTATAATATGCCTAACTTCATAAATCATGTGCCTAAATTTATGGATACAAATTACTCTATTTTCATGCACAATTGTGGTAGTTGCACATGCATATAAGACTCTTTCTTTTCTTGAATCGGAAGTGATTTAGAATTTGGCTTTGTATGTTCTGTAGAAGCCTGTTTATTCAGGATGTTTATATGGTACTTAGTGTCATCCATGTTTGGATAACTGGGGTCAATAGAAAGAGGAGACACAGTAAACCTAAGGCTCAGATAGAGGGAATTTATATAATCAAGATTCTACTTATATCTGTATATTTGTTTTATCAGTGGGTACTGTATATGGAAAAGTATTTAGCAAAGTTTGTAGTTAGATTATTCAAAGTATGGAAAAAATCCAGAACAAACAAAGTTTGCATCAAGACTAACTTATAGCCAAGGCACCTCTGAGAACAGTGAGTCACAAGACCACTTCTGTCTGAACAGTGATTCTTCTTCGAGTGATTGTTCATGTGCATTCCACAATAGGTGTGCATGCTCGCCACATGCACCGGTGCCAGAAGTTTTTTCCCTAGCAGTACCCATAAGGGAGCGTCCCAGCGACCCCTGGAGTGGTGCCTCTATGGCACACTATAAGGGATGCTGTGCGCTTCCTCCACCCTCGGTTCCTTCTTGCCGCCAGTGACGGTGCGTCGGAACTGCTCTGCTCCAGCTTTGCTGTAGCTTCCCTCTTGGACTCTGTTAGTTCATAGTTAGTAGTACCTGTAGTTTAGTTAGAGTTAGCTTAGTGCGCCTGGGTCGGGGCATGTCCCTGCCCTGGGCTTTAAGTCGTGCAACACTTGCAAGCGGCCGATGCCTGTGAGTGTTCCGCACACGGACTGTTTACGCTCTCTGGGGGAAACCCATCTCAGCGATCACTGCAAGATTTGCGCCACTCCGAGTCGGCACCAAGCACTGCGGCATCGGTGGGTGGTGATCCTTCGGTGCCTTTCACCAGCCAGCACTGCTCCCCATCCACGGGTCACTCCAAAAAGGCAAAAAAGAGGTCTTCTCTGCCAAGGCACCAGATTAAGACCAGGGGAGAGACTAGACCTGTGTTGGGCAACTCTCGGTCCCCATCGGCCTCTCGGCCTCTGACTCAAGTTGAGCGGAGTAGCCTGGCCCACTCTGAGCCGACCTCCCCAGACATTCGGGTGCCCTCCACGTCGGAGGCCCAGCAGGTGGCTCGAGACGACATATCTCTGCCAGTACCGGGGGCACCGCTGCAGTTGGCTCCCTGGTCCAAAAGCAAGCCACTGCTCGGATCCTCACAGTCACCACCTGGACGGTACTGTTCACAGTCTAGGGAAGGTTCCCAATGCCGTTCCCCGCTCAGCAACCTCCCCATGCACAGTCCATGCCGGTCTCCGTCGACCCCAACCAGGTTGTCTGGCTGGGTACCAACTGGCAGGGTTCCAAGCACCACTCCACCATGAGGAGAGCATGCCCCGTCGAGACTGGGACAGATGGCACCAGAGGTCCTTGTCTCCAAGAGGCTACCATAGCCCTTCGCGGTACGGGCATCGACACTGTTCCCGTTCTTCGTCTCGCTCGAGGTCCCCGCCACGGCACCGCTCCCGCAGCCCCAGGCATCGATCGCTGGCACCTTACCGTCACGGATCCGCCCATCGGAGCCAGTCATGGAGCAGCTGCTATCGTTCCTCCACATTGGGATCCTGGTCTCATGGTTGGCACCGTTCCTGATGCCACTGCTCGTCCCAGTCCTGGGATAGCAGCAGATCGTATGCCAGCCCGGTCTCCCTTCGCAATCTTCAGTCAATGGGCCAGGCTAGTCAGGCTGAGCAGCCTGCTCCACCAGTGCCACAGCAGGTGCAGTGGCACCGGGCTCCTTGGCTGGCACCATGGTACCAATGGGCCTCCTGACCCCTGATGCAGCCCCAGTGGTGGCTCGCTCAATGGCTGGAGCCTCGGAGAGACTATCGGCCTCCCTTTCTCAACCTCCCAGGAACGAGTCGGTGGAGCGTTCATCCCCGGTCCCGCGCCCAGTGGGGACCTAGTGGTGGGACCTGCGGCACTGGTGGGGACGCAGAGTACCACATCCCCATCCTCATCCTCCCCGGATGAGGCGATCATGGCCCCTCCTCCGCCTGTCCCGCAGGAGGACTCTAAAGCCCACCAGGAGCTGTTCAAAAGGATGGTATCAAGCCTTAACCTTCAAGCCGAGGGGGTGAAGGAACCCTCGGACTGCCTCTTCAACGTCCTCTCGGCTTTGGCACTGGCCAGGGTGGCTCTCCCACTCCATGAAGGGATGGCAAAGATTTCGAACGCCTTGTGGCAAACCCCAGCTTCCTTGCCCCACATCTCTAAGAGGGCAGAATGAAAGTACTTCATGCCCGCCAAGGGGCATGAATACCTGTATACCCACCCTGTCCCCAACTCCCTAGTGATCGAGTCAGTCAACTATAGAGAGAGGCAAGGCCAACCAGTCCCTACTCCTAAGAATAAGGAGTCGGTAGGAAGGTTTATTCATTCTCGAGTTTCCAACTGAGGGTGTCAAGTATCAGAGGGGTAGCCGTGTTAGTCTGAATCTGTAAAAAGCAACAGAGGGTCCTGTGGCACCTTTAAGACTAACAGAAGTATTGGGAGCATAAGCTTTCGTGGGTAAGAACCTCACTTCTTCAGATGCAAGTAATGGAAATTTCCAGAGGCAGGTATAAATCAATATGGAGATAACGAGGAGATAACTGAGGGTGGCGAACCACCAAGCCCTGCTGGGGAGATACAAGTTCAACTTGTGGGGCACTCTGCCCAAATTTGAGGACTCCCTCCAAGAGCATAACAAAAAAGAGTTCAAGGCTCTGGTGGAGGAGGGTACTGCTGCCGCCAGGGCAGCCCTTCAGGCAGCCTCGGATACGGCTGCAAGGTCTCTGGCCTCTGAGGTGTCCATGAGGAGGGCGTTGTGGCTCCTGCAGTCTGGGTTGTCCAGCGAGGTGCAGAATTCCTTACAGGACCTTCGGTTCGATTTCAAGGCCCTGTCTGCAGAATGGATGGACGTGAAGTTGCACGGCCTGAAAGATTCCCGCACAACACTAAAGACCCTTGGCCCCTATGTCCCGGCCCCAGCCAGGACCAAGTTTAAACCACAGCAGGCTCCCACCCAGGCCACCCACTCTAAATATGAGCCCCCTTATAAAAAGTCAAGGGACTATAAAAAACGCCCACAACGGCAATCCCAGTCTGCACCCCAATCTGGGCCCTCAAAGGGTAAACAGGTGGGAAAACGTCAGTTTTGACGGGACACCCGGGGGCGACTTATCAGTTCATACCAGGGATCCACCTGCAATAAAGCTTCCCTTCTCCAACCAGTTGTATGCCTTTCTCCCAGAGTGGTCGTGGCTGACCTCAGACCGTGGGTCCTCAACACTGTCTCCCGGGGCTACACCCTCCAGTTTACCTCTACCCCATCCACCCACTCTCCATCCCCATCCCTCCTCAGGGACCCCTCTCACGAGACCCTGCTCGAGCAGGAGGTGAGGCGGTTCCTTGGCCTAGGAGCGGTGGAGGTGGTGCCAGCGGAGTTCAAACGCAAGGGGTTCTACTCCCCCTACTTCCGAAGGTCAAAGGGGGACTCAGGCCCATTCTAAACCTGCGAGCCCTGAACCAGTGAAATGGTAAAGCTCAAGTTCTGCATGGTCTTTCTGGATTCCATCATTTCCTCCCTGGATCCTGGGGACTGGTACTCCGCCCTCGATCTGCAGGATGCGTACTTCCACATTCGTATATTCAAGGGACACAGGCGTTTCCTCTGTTTCACGGTTGGGCAGGAGCACTACCAATTTACTGTCTTCCCATTTGGCCTGTCCCGGGGTATTCACAAAGTATATGTCTATGGTAGTGGTCTACCTCAGATGTCGGGGGGTCCAGATCTTTCCCTATCTGGATGACTGGCTGGTCAAGGGCATCTCCAGGTCACAGGTGCGGGATCACGTATCACTCCTCCTGTCCACATGTGCCATATTGGGCTTCTTGGTAAACGACACCAAGTCCATGTTAGTCCTGGTGCAGCGCATAAAGTTCGTTGGGGCAATGATGTACACGACATCGGCCAGAGCCTCCCTCCCACTGGACAGATTCGAAACCCTAAGGGAGCTCATCAGCACAGTCACAAGGTTCCCCATGACCACAGCCAGAACGTGCCTCCAGCTCCTGGGTCATATGTCAGCATGCACGAACATGGTTCGCCACTCCAGACTCAGGATGCGGCCCCTCCAGCTCTGGTTGGCCTCGGTATTCTCCCAATCCAGAGACAGGATGGACAAAATCCTCACTGTGCCCAAACCGGTGATCGGCTCTCTGCAATGGTGGTCCTCTCTGGGGAACATGCTCCAAGGGGTCCCGTTCAGGGGCCGACCCCCGTCCGTGGAGCTGGTGTCTGACACGTCGGACCTGGGGTGGGGAGCCCATGTGGGGAATGTTCAGACCCAAGGTCTCTGGTCCACACAGGACCTTGCCCTGCATATAAACGTCAAGGAGCTCAGGGCAGTCCATCTGGCTTGCATGGCCTTCCGCTCGCACCTGGAGGGCAGAGTGGTCAGGGTTCTCACAGACTACACGGCCTCGATGTTCTACATCAACAGGCAAGGCGGGGCCCATTCCTCAGCCCTCTGCCAGGAGCCCTCAGGCTGTGGGACTTACGTATAGCCCACAATATTTGCCTGGAAGCCCACTTCTTGCTGGGCGCCCAGAATTCTCGGACGGATCGCCTGAGCCGAGACTTCTCCTCTCAGTACAAGTGGTCACTACACCCAGAACTGGTGCACAGGATTTTCCAAACATGGGTCACTCCCCAGGTGGACCTGTTCGCGACACAGCAGAACTGCCAGTGTCCTCGCTTCTGCTCCGGGGGTGGGTTGGGCGTGGTTGCCATCTCCGATCCCTTCCTTCTGTCCTGGTCAGGCCAGCTTTTCTATGCCTTTCCCCCGATCCCGCTGATTGGCAAGGTCTTAGAAAAGATAAAAATGGACAGAGCCAGGGTCCTCCTGATCACCCCAGCATGGCCCAGGCAACATTGGTATGGGACTCTCACGAGCCTGGCAGTCACCCCACCGTGGCCGTTGCCATCCCACCCGGACCTGCTATCCCAGGACAAGGGCCGCCGCCTCCACCCCAACCTAGTAGCACTCCACCTCACAGCGTGGCTGCTCAATGGTTAGACAGGGAGGAGAGGACTTGCTCGGAAGGGGTTCAGCGCGTCCTCCTGGAAAGCAGATGGCCCTCCACACGTTGGGCCTACCTGGCAAAATGGTCTCGGTTTTCCTGGTGGGCAGCTGATTAGGGCGTTTTGCCTGTGGCTGCTCCAATTCAGCTTATATTAGACTACCTCCTTCATCTTAGAGCCCAAGATCTAGCGCCCTCGTCCGTCAAGGTACACTTGGTGGCCCTATTGGCTTTCCACCCACCGGTGCAGGGTCACACAGTGTTCCCCAGGCCATGACTAGCCGATTCTTTAAGGGTTTGGATCATCTTTTCCATATGTTAGGTCCCCAGTCCTGCAGTGGGACCTGAACTTGGTGCTGACCAGGTTGATGGGTCCCCCATTTGAACCGCTATATGCTCCTGCTTGCACCTCTCGTGGAAGGTAGCCCTCCTGGTGGCGATCACATCCACTAGACGAGTCTCTGAGCTCCGGGCCCTGACCTCTGAACCTCCATACACGGTGTTCCATAAGGATAAGGTCCAGCTCCGGCCACATCCTTTGTTCCTCCCAAAGGTGGTCTCCACCTACCATATGGGTCAGGACATTTTCCTGCCAGTGCTCTGCCCCAAACCCCACGCATCCAGTGAGGAGCGCCACCTCCACATGCTGGATGTGAGACGGGCTCTGGCTTTTTACCTGCAATGTACAAAACTGTTCAGGAAGTCCTCGCAGCTGTTCATCGCCTCAGCCGAACGCATGAGGGGTCGGCCGATCTCCACTCAGCGGCTCTCCAACTGGATCACTTCATGTATTTGTACCTGTTACGACCTGACGGGAGTCCCCCCACTGCCGATTGTGAGGGCACACTCGATTAGGGCGCAAGCCTCGTCAGTTGCCTTTCTGGGCTATGTCCCCATCCAGGACATTTGTAGGGTTGCCACATGGTCTTCGGTTCACATGTTCACCTTGCATTATGTGATTGTTTCCCAGACCAGGGAGGACGCTGGGTTCGGCAGGGCTATACTCCATCCCGAGTGTCTGTGAACTCTTACCCACTTCCAACAGATATAGCTTGGAATCACCTATCGTGGAATACACATGAGCAATCACTCGAAGAAGAAAAGACAGTTACCTTTTCCGTAACTGGTGTTCTTCAAGAGGTGTTGCTCATGTCTATTCCACATCCTGCCCTCCTTCCTCTCTGTCAGAATTGTCTAGCAAGAAGGAACTGAGAGTGGGGGGAGCACATGGCTCCCCTTATACTGTGCCATAGCAGCGCCACTCCAGGGATCGCTAGGGGTGCTCCCCTACGAGTACTGCTAGGGGAAAAACTTCCGGCACCGGTGCACGTGGTGAGCACGCACACCTAGTGTGGAATGGACATGAGCAACACATCTCGAAGAACACCAGTTACGGAAAAGGTAACTGTCTTTTCTACTTCTGAAGTTCCAATTCAGATTCAAATCAGCTGAACCAAGTTTCTGAATTGGTAGTATGTGTTCAGAGCACTACAGTGTAGTGTCACATCAGAAAAATTGTGATGACTTGAAGCTAATCATTCCAGGCTCTATTTCCATATATGCGAATACAGCATGGTCTACGTGTGCCTAGGCAGGAATGGGTTCACAGCATGTTTTGACGTGTTCCTTTATTGCAACAAAAAGCAGTCAATGAAAAAATGTTTTGGGCAATGAGGAAAGGGTGAGTTAATGTAATTCAGAACTGGGGAAAAAAAAAAAGTAACACACCTACATAAACCACGTACATGACTAGGGTAATGCAGTGAGAGGTTTCGTAACAAATCATTAGTCATTAAACTAATCCTAACTGACTTTTGCAGAGAAGTCATAATGAATCAGTGTTTGCAGTGTTGTAGCTGTGTTGATCCCAGAGTATGAGAGAAACGAGGCGGATGAGGTAATATCTTTTATTGGAACAACTTCTGTTGGAGGAAGAGAAAACCTTTGATCTTCACTTTGTGTTTTGTTCTGGTTCAGATGAATCAGTAGCATTTGCTAACAGCCATAAATGTTCACATTGAGCAAAACTTGTTTGTGTAAAATTTATTAGGCTTTGAAGATTGTTTGTTTGTAAGGAAAACTCCCAATTGTCAACACATGCTCACTTGGATTTCAGCCTCTATGATTACAGTGTATCAAGTAACTTCAGCTAATCTCCTACCACCCCCAAGTAAGACTTCAATACATGGATAGGAATCTAAATAGAGTTAATGATACTATCTATTAATTGGGACAACACTCAGTTCAATTATGAGGAAGAGGAGGCAAGTTTTCCAAGCTAAAAAAAAATTGCATGGTTGAACTTTGTTTCCAGAGATACGGCTGTTCTGCACCCATTCAACCGTTCTCCCAGCTCTCCTTACCAGCGGACTGGTGATAAATTACAGAAAGAGGGACAGAACAATTTCTCCTGTGAAATTACTATAATTCTCAATCCTACGGGTGATTGACAGCTAAACTGAAGCCATTGTAATTGCCAATTAACTAATCTAAATTATGGAAGCCCTAAAGGGCTGTATAATGGGCCTCTGTGGGCAAGGAGGCCTAGTCACTGTGCTCCTTGGATTGTTGGTTTACCATCAAGGCTCTCTGATGCTTTCTAACCAATCCCATTACTCAAAGCCCTTCCCTCGCTGACAGTTTTCTCCCTGCCAGACATTGGGCTGCTTCTCTCACTCTGACCCACTTTTATAAAAAATAAAAAAAAAATAAAAAAAAAACCAACTTTGGACCCTCGATCTTGCTGCAAGCAGGCGTCTCTTCCCATTCTTTGTTCTCCCCAGCCTTCTGCTTCCAGAGCTTTAGCGTTAAGGGTATGTTTTCCAAAGGAAATCCAAGAGCTTTATTAGGATTGGTGTCACCATTCCAACTGGAGACAGGCCGGTGGTGGATTTAGTGGGCTTCCACAAATGGCCCTTTCCTTGGCAATCTTGTTAATCTACTTTTGCAGGTTTAATTCAAGCCTGGTTTACATACTGTAACACGAATCAGCATTTTGCTGGACAAGCTGAGCATAGAGTTTGCCATCTGGTGAGCAGCTTATTTGACTTCTCTACTCTTTAAGCATTGTGATGTAAAGGTAGTGAGGCTAGACAAAAACTTAGCAAATAAGTATAGATACAGGTATAAAATCGATTTTAAGATTTTCCTCATGATATCCCCCAAATAATCTCTCAGATATGGTAAATGTAAAACTTAGCTGGTTCTTGACTCAGTCCAGAAAATCCCAACATGTTCATGGATATTTTTCTCATAATCCATTGCCCCACAGTTTGTCCAGTCTTACTCCAACTCCAGTAAGAAACTGATAGATAATAGATACTTCTAAAGCATTTAGTTAGTGTGTGTTGAACAAAGGACTTCAAAAAAGCAAACTTGAATAAAAATCAGAGAACAGGTAGATTAAGTCCCATAAAAACAAAATCTAAGAGAAAAAGGAATTCAGGAGAGCTGGCGGTTTCTCCAAGAGACAATATTAAAGATACAACAGCAAACTATCCCAATGCAAATAAAAGAAAAAATAATAAGAGGTCAATAGGCTGCATTAGGAGCTCTTTAATGATCTGAAACTCAAAAAGGAATTCTACAAAAAGTGGACATGTGAACATCTTACTAAAGAGGAGTAGAAAAGAATAGCACAAGCATGTAGGGATAACATCAGAATGGCTACACAGTAAGGTTACACTTAGTAAGGGACATAAAAGGCAATAATAATAGGTTCTATACATACGTTAGGAGCAAGAGAAAGACGAAAGAAGGTGTAGACCCACAATTTAATAGGGAAGGAGAGCTAATTACAGATGCCATCAAGAGGGCCCATGTGTTTAATGCTTACTTTGCTTCAGTCTTCACGAAAAAGGTTAATTGTGACTAGATGCTTAACATGATTCATATTAACAACAAGGGAGAAGGCATGCAAGCCAAAACAGGGAAAGAACAGGTTAAGGAATATTTAGATAAGTTAGATGCATGTATTCATGTTGGCAGGCATTGATAACATCCATCATTGGGTATTTAAGGAACTAGGTGATGCAATCTTATAACCACTAGCAATTATCTTCAGGAACTCATGGAAGATGGGTGAGGTTTCAGAGGACTGGAGGGGGGAACAAAGAGGATCTGGGGAATTATAGACCAGTCAGCCTAACTTAGGTACCTGCAAAGATATTGGAACAAATTATTAAACAATCAGTTTGTAAGCTCCTACAAGGATAATAGCATAAGTAATAGCTCACATGGATTTGTGAAGAACAAATCATACCACACCAATCTAATGTTGTTCTTTGACAGGGCTACTGGCCTAGTGGATGGGGGAAAGCAGTGGACCTGCTATATCTTGATTTTAGTAAGGTTTTGGACAAAGTCCCATGTGACATTCTCACAAACAAACTAGGGAAATGCAGTCTAGATAAAATTGCTATAAGGTGCTTCATAACTGGTTAAAAGGCTACTCAGAGTAGTTATCAATTGTTTGCTGTCAAGAATGGATGGATCTAATAGGGGTCCTGCAGTAGTATGTCCTGGGTCTGGTACTAGTAAATACTTTTATTAATGCTTTGGATAATGGAATGGAGATTATTCTCATAAAAATTTGTGGCTGACACAAAGCTGGGAAGAGTCACAAGCACTTTCAAGGACAAGATTAGAATTCAAACCAATGTTCAATTTGTCAAGAATTGGCCTGAGATCAACAAGATGAAATTAAATAAAGACAAGTGAAAAGTACTACACTTAGGCAGGAACAATCAAATGCACAACTACAAAATGAAGACTAACTAGCTAGGCAGTAGTACTGTAGAAAAGAATCTGAGGGTTATTGTGGATCCCAAATTGAATATGAGCCTACAGTGTGGTGCAGTTGTGAAAAAAGGCTTATATTCCCAGGGTGTATTAACATGAGTGTCGTATGTGGGAGGTGATTGTTCCACTCTATTCAGCACTTGTGTCCAGCTCGGGTGCCACACTTTAAGAAAGATGTGAACAAATTGGGAAGAGTCCAGAGGAGAGCAAAAGAAAATGATAAAAGGTTTAGATCACCTGACCTGTGATGATAGGTTGAAAAGCTGGGCATGTTTAATCTTGAGAAAAGAAAACTGGGGAGGGGGGGGGTCCTAACAACAGCCTTCAAATATGTTAAGGGCTTTTATGAAGAGGACAGTGATCAATTGTTCTTCATCGAGTAGTGTCCCTATGGGTGCTCCACTTCACTTGTGGTGTGCCTCATGCACCTTTGATAGGAGACTTTCATCAGCAGGGTCCATTTGGCGCATGCATGAGCTCTACACAGCCTTGTGCCTTGAGCTGCGGTTATACAGGGCTGTGCAGGTAAACTGCCCTCAGTTCCTTCTCAACTCCCTTGATGTGAGATGGAGCTGTAGTGTGTCCACTTCCAGCAGGCCGTGTCTTATTAGAATCTTTTCTTCTTCACATTAGTTTAGCTTAAGAAGTTGTCAGTTAGCTTTTAGTGACAGAAGTGCCTTTTTCCCTCTCTTCTCCAGTCAGAGAGACTTGCCTTCCTCCAGACAGCATGCCTAGCTATCTGAGCTTCAAATGATGCTGCACTTGTCGGGAGCTGTCACAGTTGGCGATGGCCACTCTGAGTGCGTCCACTGTCTTGGCGAGCTGAACCCCCTGCGGAAGTGTAACTTCCATTTAGCCCTGAAATATAGGGCCAGGTAGAACCAGAAGATCAAAATGGGGCTTCTTACCATGGACCTCTCCCTTTGCCCCACGTCAGAACCAGGTCAGGAGAATCCATCTGTATATTGGTTTCCAGGATCATCTAGGGACCCTTAAACCTTGGCCCATCACTTCCCCAAGAAAGGGGAGGCCTCACAGACCTCTTAAAGCCCCAGGAAGAGGAGCTATGAATTTCTTTGTAAGGAGTCTGATCCAAAGAGACCTCAGTCTCCTGCTAAGTCAGTGGTCTCTGAATCATTGACTTATAGACTCATAGACTTTAAGGTCAGAAGGGACCATTATGATCATCTAGTCTGACCTCCCGCATAATGCAGGCCACAACAGCTGACCCATCCACTCCTGGAATAATTCTCTCCCTTGATTCAGCTGTTGAAGTCCCCAAATCATGATTTAAAGACTTCAAGTCGCAGAGAATCCTCCAGCAAGCGACCCCTGCCCCATGCTGCGGAGGAAGGCGAAAAACTTCCAGGGCCTCTGCCAATCTACCCTGGAGGAAAATTCCTTCCCGACCCCAAATATGACGATCAGCAGAACCCCGAGCATGCGGGCAAGATTCTCCAGCCAGACACACATTGACCATTGATACTAATTACCAGCGATGGCATGTTATTGACTTATTGACTAAAATCATGTTATCCCATCAAACCATCCCCTCCATAAACTTATCAAGCTTAATCTTAAAGCCAGAGAGGTCTTCTAGATCTGGTCCTCTGCATAGGTGCTGGGGTGTACCAGCACCCCCTGGCTCGAAGTGGTTTCCATCATATACAGGGTTTACAGTTTGGTTCAGTGGCTCTCAGCACCCCCACTGTACAAATTGTTCCAGCACCCTTGCACTACTGTGGGAACTGCAGGCTTCTCTGGTGCTGTTGGAAGCTGGAAAACCAAAAAGCTCCTCCAAGAGCAAACACAGCTCTGAGTGAGCTTGGTACTGACCAGGCATGACAGGGTCATCAAGGAAAGAGATGCCTCCAGATTAGTTCCATCTGCCACTGGTACTGCCTTCGTCAGGTTTATTGGTACCATACAAATTAAATCATCTATCCCCAGTGCCCTCATCAGAACATTCTAGACCCTTGGTACCAACAACTTCCAGAGATACTGTTGCATTAGTACCAATGCTGTATTTGGGTACCACAAGAATTTCAGTACTTGAAGGACTTAACTGTAGTGGAGGAAAAACAGACTCTATTGATCATGGACACTGAGAGTCCCTCAGTACTGAGACTAGTTTGGTCTCTGGACTTCCATTAATCATTTGTACCATTGGTTTCACCATTTTCAATTGGGGCTCCTTCATTGTTCTATGAGAAGGATGAAGGGAACTTTCACTTAGTTTATTCAGCCTCTTCAATCTTGGCATAGGGTTCTCTTACCCATCCTTATAGGAATCCTTTTTATGTGGGCACAGAGATAGAGAGGAGTCCAGGAGAATACATCACAAGTGGTGGGAACAACCCTGCGTGCCACCCCCGTCCTGTACGGATTCCCCCAATGATCATACTGGGATCCCTGGGCTGTTTACCATCAGCAATTTTCTAGCCCACCAGGTTGAGAAGGAGTCAGTCTACCAACTCAGAGCATTCCCCAGCATGGGAGAGACATTTTGAGGAACAGGAACCTAGAGCAGATGGGGATACTACTTCTCAAGCCACTATTTCCTTGTCATCACCTGACAAAGCAGTGATGATACCTCCTCCACCATCAATGGAGGAGGAGGTATCAATCAATTCCAAGACCTCATCAAATGTATGGCAGACTCCCTTCAGATACCACTCAAAGAGGTCAAGGAGTCACAGCACAAGTGATTGGATATCCTCCAATCAGCAACACTGAGCAGAGTCACCCTTCTGATTAACAAGGCCATCTTGCATCCTGAAAGGACGGTTTGGCAGACCCCAGCAACAGTGCTACCAACTTGCAAAAGGTGTGATAAGAAATACTATGTTCCCACCAAGGACTTTGAATTTTTGTTTTCCCATCTCTTTCCTAATTTTCTGGTTATGGGGGCAGTAAATGAGCTTGGAAAACAGCATCATACCAAGGCAACCCCGAATGACAAGGACCAGAAGCGTCTTGATCTTTTTGGATGGAAGTCGCGTTCATCAGCGACAATACAATTTTGGATAGCTAATTACCCAGCACTTGTATTCAAATACAATCACATGAACTATGCAAAATGTAATGCATTTATTCAGCAGATTCTTCTGGAAAAAAGAGAGCAATTTCAAGCTGTCACTGTGGGAGGGTAGTTATTAGCCTGGACGTCCTTTCAAGCATCCTTGGATGCTGCAGATGCCGTAGCCTGTTGCACCTGAATGGTAGTAGTCATGCACTGGGCATCGTGGCTTCACTTGTCTGGTTTCCAAAGGGAGGTCCAGAATATTGTGGAGGACCTTCCCTTTGATGGGCTTAAGTTGTTTTCAAAGAACATGAACGAGTCCCTCCATATGCTGAAATACTCCAGAGCCACTCTGCAATCCCTGAGAATCTATACCCCTGCAAGAAGGAGATGTTTTAGTAAATTGCACACTGCCCAGAGACCCACTGAACCCCCTAGAAAGCAGCACAGGTTCCAGAGAGAGAACCACAAAACCCATCATCGTTGAGTATGCAAAGTTTCATCATCAAAGCACCAGTTTTGATGAGCTGGTCAAGGGTTTGAAGCCTCCCCACTCTTTAGCCTGCCAGCTACAACAGTTTGCCCGCCTCCCGCCATTTGGAAATCGGCTCTCCCATTTCCCACATGCATGAAAGTGGATTACCACAGACACGGGGGGTTTGGAGTGCCTTACACTTACATCCTTGCCTTACATCCACTTCACATCCCCACTCCTTTCAACCACCCCTTCCCCATCCCTCTGCAGTGACCCCTCTCATGAGTGGAGAGGGGTCCTTCACTTAGGAGTAATACTGCCTGTTCCACCTCTACTTGGGGGAAGGGTTTCTACTCGAGGTACTTCCTAGTACCAAAGAAAAATGGAGGGTGGAGACCAATTTTAGATCTAAGACTCCTAAACAATTTGTGAAGTCCCAAAAATTCAGAATAGTGAAGGTCAGCAATAACAACAAGGAGTCCGATGGCACCTAAAAGACTAACAGATTTATTTGGGCATAAGCTTTCGTGGGTAAAAAAACCCACTTCTTCAGATGCATGGAGTGAAAGTTACAGATGCAGGCATTATATACTGACACATGAAGAGAAGGGAGTTACTTCACAAGTGGAGAACCAGTGTTGACAGGGCCAATTAAATCAGAGAGGCTGTAGTCCACTCCCAATAATTGATGAGGAGGTGTCAATGCCAGGAGAGGGAAAGTTGCTTTTGTAGTGAGCCAGCCACTCCCAGTCCCTATTCAGCCCAAATCAATGGTGTTAAATTTACAAATGAATTTTAGTTCTGCAATTTCTCTTTGAAGTCTGTTTCTGAAGCTTTTTTGTTCAAGTATGGCTATTTTTAAATCTGTTATAGAATGTCCAGGAAGACTGAAGTGTTCTCCTACTGGTTTTTGTATGTTACCATTCCTGATGTCCGATTTGTGTCCATTTATTCTTTTACGTAGAGATCGTCCGGTTTGGCCAATGTACATGGCAGAAAGGCATTGCTGGCACACGATGGCATATATCACATTAGTAGATGTTCAGGTGAATGAGTCCCGGATGGTGTGGCTGATGTGGTTGGGTCCTCTGTTGGTGTCGCTAGAGTAGATATGGGGACAGAGTAGGCAACGTGGTTTGTTACAGGGATTGGTTCCTGGGTTAGTGTTTCTGTGGTGTGGTGTGTAGTTGCTGGTGAGTATTTGATTCAGGTGGGGGGGCTGTCTGTAAGCGAGGACTGGCCTGCCTCCCAAGGCCTGTGAGAATGAGGGATCATTTTCCAGGATAGGTTGTAGATCATTGATGATGTGCTGGAGAGGTTTTAGCTGGGGGCTCTATGTGATGGCTAGTGGTGTTCTGTTATTTTCCTTGTTGGGCCTGTCCTGTAGTAGGTGACTTCTGGGTATCCGTCTCGCTCTGTCAATCTATTTCCTCACTTCCCCAGGTGGGTATTGTAGTTTTAAGAATGCTTGATAAAGACCTTGTAGGTGTTTGTCTCTGTCTGAGGGATTGGAGCAAATTCGGTTGTATCTTAGGGCTTGGCTGTAGACAATGGATCGTGTGATGTGTCCTTGATGGAAACTGGAGGCATGTAGGTAAGTATAGTGGTCAGTAGGTTTCCAGTATAGGGTGGGTTTATGTGACCATCACTTATTTGCATTGTAGTGTTCAGGAAGTGGATCTCTTGTGTGGACTGGTCCAGGCTGAGGTTGATGGTGGAGTGGAAATTGTTGAAATCCAGGTGGAATTCTTCAAGGTCCTCCTTCCCATGGGTCCATATGATGAAGATGTCATCAATGTAGCACAAGTAGAGGAGGGGCACTAGGGGATGAGAGCTGAGGAAGCATTGTTCTAAGTCAGCCATAAAAATGTTGGCATACTGTGGGGCCATGCAGGTACCCATAGCAGTGCCACTGACTTGAAGGTATAAGTTGTCCCCAAATCTGAAATGATTGTGGGTGAGGACAAAGTGAAGATGCTTCGGAACTGCTCTGCTCCAGCTTTGCTGTAGCTCGTCCCCAAAACTGCTTGTTCGTTGAGTGTATGGTACCTGTAGTTAGTTAGTTGTTTAGTTAGAGCACCCGGGCCAGGGCATACCCCACACCCTGGATTTTAAGTCGTGCTACACTTGTAGGCTATCTATGTCACTGAGTGATCCACACGCGGACTGTCGGCGCTGTTTGGGGGAAACCCATCTTAGCGATTGCTGCAAGATTTGGAAGTCGTTTAAGCCTTGGACCAGGAGAGAAAGGGACATTAGGCTCCGGGCTATTCTGATGGAGTTGGCGCTGACCCCGGCTCCGGCGTGCTGCTCCGAGTCGCACTGGGCACCGCGGTGTCGGTGCGCGGCGACCCTTTGGCGCCATCAACCAGTTGGCACCGCTCCCTGTCCACAGGGCATGCCAAGAAGGCTAGGAAGAGGCTGCCTTCACCGCGGCACCGGAGTAAACCCGGGACAGAGGCTAGACCCATGTCGGGCAGTCCTCGATCCCCACCGGCCTCTAGGCCTCCGACTCAAGTTGACGGAGTAGCCCGGCCCATTCGGAGCAGGCCTCCCCGGATGTCCAGATGCCCTACACACTGGAGGCTCTGCAGGCGGCCTGGGATGTTATGTCCATGCCGGTACCAGGAGCACCACCGATGTCGGCCCCCCACTCCAGAGGCAAGCCGCCACTGGGATCTCCGCAGTCACCCTCGGCTCAGTACCAGTCTCGGTCGAGGGAACGTTCCCAACGCCATTCACCGCCCCGCGACTGTTCAGGGTAAAGTCCCCGTGGATCACCCTCGATGCCAACCAGACTGTCTGGTTGGGTTCCCTCCGACCGAGACTCTTGGCACTGCTCTGCCTCAAGGAACGAACACCGACGGGACCGAGGCAGACGTCGCCAAAGGTCCTCGTCTTGGAAGGGTTATCACAGCCAGTCATAGCACGGACATCAACATTGTTCCTGTTTGGCGTCCTGCTCCAGGACCCCACCACGGCACCACCTCCACAGCCCCAGGTGTCAATCACCGGCATCTCGCTGTCGCGGGTCCGCCTGTCTGAACCGATCGTGGAGGAGCTGTTACCGACCGTACCGGTCCTCTATGTCGGGATCACGGTCCCGTGGTCGGCATCGCTCCTGGCACCACCGCTCCTCCTGGTCCGGGGACAGCGGCAGGACGTATGTCAGCCCGGCCTCCCTTCGTAGTCGTCCAGCAATGGGCCAGGCCAGCCAGGTCGAACAACCGGCTCCACCGGAGCCACAGCAGGTGCAGTAGCACTGGGCCCCGTGGTCGGCCCAATGGTACCAGTGGGCACCATGGCCCCCGACACAGCCCCCCTCAGAAGGACTATTTGCCTCCCTCTCCAGACCTCCGAGGAAGGAGTCGGTGGGACATACATCCTCGGCACCGTGCCCGGAGACCGACCACGTGGTGGACCCTCCGGTGCCAGTGGACACTCAAAATACCATGCCGGCCTCCTCGCCCTCCCCAGATGAGGCTATTACAGCCCTGCCTCCCTCTGTCCCGCAGGAGGACTGTAGGGCCTACCAAGAACTCTTAAAAAGGGTGGCATCAAGCCTCCACCTCCAAGCAGAAAAGATGGAGGAGCCCTTGGACTCCTTGTTTAATGTGCAGTCCTCCTCGGCACCGGGCAGGGTGGCCTTGCCTCTCCATGAAGGGGTGGCAAAAATTTCAAATGCCCTGTGGCAAACACTGGCCTCATTGGCCCCCATCTCTAAGAGAGTGGAACGCAAGTATTTTGTACTCACCCAGGGACACGAATACTTATACACCCACCCTGCTCCTAACTCCCTGGTGGTCAAGTCGGTCAACCACAGGAAGCAGCAGGGCCAGCCAGCCCCAACCCGCAAAAATAAAGATTCACGGAGGCTGGACTCTTTTGGAAGGAAAATTTATTCGTCCTTGAGCTTCCAGTTACAGGTGGTGAACCACCAGGCTCTCCTGGGCCGGTATGAGTTCAATCTATGGGGCTCTCTGCCCAAGTTCGAGGACTCCCTCCAGGAGTGTGACAGGAAGGAGTTCAAAGCGCTGGTGGAGGAGGGTACAGCAGCTGCCAGGGCAAGCCTGCAAGCAGCTTCAGATGTGGCAGACTCGGCCATGCGGTCCATGGCCTCTGTGGTGTCCATGAGAAGGGCGTCATGGCTCCTGTTCTCTGGGCTGTCCAGCGAGGTGCAGACCTCCCTGCAGGACCTCCCGTTTGATGGCAAAGCTCTGTTTGCGGAACAAACGGATACAAAGCTGCATGGCCTGAAAGACTCCTGCACGACTCTCCAGACTCTGGGTCTCTATGTTCTGGCTCCGGCTAAACCTAAATTCAAGCCGCAGCAGACTCCGGCTCAGGCCACCCACCCAAAATACGAGGCTGCTTATAAGAAGTTGTGGGACTATAAGAGGCGCCCATAGAGGCACTCTCAGCCTGCCCCCCAACCTGGGTCCTCCAAGGGCAAGCAGGTGGGGAAAAGGCGGTTTTGACGGGACACCCGGGGGTGGCCTGCCAGTTCTCGTCAGGGATCCACCCTCAATAAAACTTCCCTTCTCCAATCAGTTGTGTGCTTTCCTTCCGGAGTGGTCACGGCTGACCTCAGACTGATGGGTCCTCAACACCATCTCCCGGGGCTACACCCTCCAGTTTACTTCCTCCCCGTCCAACCACCCCCCGCCCAGTCCCTTCTGGGGAACCCCTCACATGAGGCTCTGCTCGAGGAGGAGGTGGGGCGGCTCCTGGGCCTAGGAGCGGTGGAAGTGGTACCCGGGGAGTTCAAAGGCAAGGGGTACTACTCCCGCTATTTCCTTATCCTGAAGGCCAAAGGGGGGCTCAGACACATCTTGGACCTGCGAGGCCTGAACCAGTACATGATGTAGCTCAAGTTCCGCATGGTCTTCCTGGCCTCCATCATCCCCTCCCTGGATCCCGGGGACTGGTACGCAGCCCTCGATCTGTAGGACACGTACTTCCAAATTCATATATTAGAGGGAAACAGACGTTTCCTCTGTTTTGTGGTGGGGTAGGAACACTACCAATTTATGGTCCTCCCGTTTGGCCTGTCCACTGCCCCCAGGGTATTCACAAAATGTATGTCAGTGGTAGCGGCCTACCTCAGGCACCGGGGGGTCCAGATCTTTCCCTATCTGGATGACTGGTTGGTCAAGGGCAACTCCCGGTCGCAGGTACGGGATCATGTGGCGCTCCTTCTGTCCATGTGCACCACTTTGGTCCTGTTGGTAAACAACACCAAGTCCATGTTAGTCCCGGTTCTACACATAGAGTTTATCGGATTGGTCCGAGACGCTTCATTGGGCAAAGCCTCCCTCCCACCAGACAGGTTCGAGACCCTGAAGGGGCTCATCGACACGGTCACAAGGTTTCCAGTGACAACAGCCAAAGCATGCCTCCAGCGCTTGGGTCATATGTCGGTGTGCACGTATGTGGTCTGTCATGCCAGACTCAGGATGAGGCCCCTCCAGCTCTGGTTGGCCTCGGAGTTCTCCCAGGCCAGGGACAGGATGGACAAAGTCCTCACAGTGCCCGAACCAGTGATCGCCTCCCTATGGTGGTGGTCCTCCCCGAGAAACATGCTCCCAGGGGTCCCATTCAGGGGCAGGGCTGTGTCGCTAGAACTGGTGTCCGATGCGGCAGACCTAGGATGGGGGGCCCATGTGGGGAACATTCAGACCCAAGGTCTATGGTCGGCTTGGGATCTGACACTCCACATAAATGTCAAGGAACTCAGGGCAGTACGGCTGGCGTGCATGGCCTTCCGCTCGCACCTGAAGGGCCGGGTGGTCAGGGTCCTCACGGACAACACGGCCTCGATGTTCTACATCAACAGGCAAGGCGGGGCCCAATCCTCTGCCACAAAGCCCTCAGGCTGTGGAACTTTTGTATAGCCCATGACATCTGCCTACAGGCCTTCCATCTGCCGGGCGCCTGGAATGCACTCGCGGATTGCTTGAGCAGGGACTTCTCCTCTCAGCACGAGTGGTCTCTCCACCCAGAGGTGGTGCACAGACTTTTCTGAGTGTGGGGAACTCCCCAGGTGGACCTGTTTGCGACTCGGCAGAACCGTCACTGTCCCTGGTTCTGCTCCGGGGGGATGAGAGGAGGTTGAGACGGGGTGCTATCTCTGATGCCTTCCTCCTGTCCTGGTCAGTCCAGTTTCTCTATGCCTTTCCCCCATTCCTGCTGATCGGCAAGGTCCCGGAAAAGATAAAGACGGACAAGGCCTGGGTCCTTCTGATTGCCCCGGCATGGCCCAGGCAGCATTGGTATGGGACCCTCACAGGCCTGGCGGTCGCCCTGCCATGGCCGTTGCTGTCCTGCCCGGACCTGCTCTCCCAGGACTAGGGCCGCCTTCTCCACCCCAACCTAGTGGCACTCCACCTCACGGTGTGGCTGCTCAATGGTTAGGTAGGGAGGAAAGGACGTGATCAGAAGGGGTTCAACGCATCCTCCTAGAAAGCAGGCGGCCCTCCACGCGCTGAGCCTACTTGGCAAAGCGGTCTCGGTTTTCCGGATGGGCGGACGAGCGGGGCGTTTCCCCGGTGACCGCCCCAATGCAGTTTATTCTGGACTACCTCCTTCACCTTAGAGCCCAGGGCCTGGTGCCCTCATCAGTTAAGATGCACCTGGCGGCCATATAAGCCTTCCATCCTCCGGTGCAGGACCACATGATATTCTCCCATGCTATGACTGGTCGATTCCTTAAGGGGTTGGATCATCTCTTTCCGTATGTTAGGCCCCCAGTCCTGCAGTGGGACCTAAACCTGGTGTTGGCCTGGTCCCACCTCTCATGGAAGGTGGCCTTCCTGGTTGCAATCACATTGGCCAGGCGGGTCTCAGAGCTCAGGGCCCTGACCTCAGAGCCCCCATACAAGGTGTTTCATAAGGATAAGATCCACCTCCGCCCACACCCTTCGTTACTCCCAAAGGTGGTCTCTGCTTATCACATGGGTCAGGACATTTTTCTACCAGTCCTTTGCCCCCAAGTCCCACGTGTCCAGTGAAGCGCGCCATCTCCACATGCTGGATGTGAGACGGGCCCTGGCTTTCTACCTGGAGCGGACTAAGCCATTCAGAAAGTCCTCGCAACTGTTCATCACCTCGGTCGAGCACATGAAGGGTTGGCTGATCTCCACTCAGCAGCTCTCCAACTGGATCACCACCTGCATCCGTACCTGTTATGACCTGGTGGGAATCCCTCTGCCACCAATTATGAAGGTGCACTCAACTCGGTCACAAGCCTCGTCGGCTGCCTTTTTGGCTTATGTCCCCATTCTGGACATTGTAGGGCTGCCATGTAGTTTTCAGTTCACAGGTTCATCTCGCACTATGCGATTGTCTCCCAAACCAGGGATGATGCTGGGTTTGGCAGGGCTGTGCTCCGTTCTGAGAATTTGTGAACTCCTACCCACCTCCAACAGATATAGCTTGGAATCACCTATTGTGGAATACACATGAGCAATCACTCGAAGAAGAAAAGACAGTTACCTGTTCTGTAACTGGTGTTCTTTGAGATGCGTTGCTCATGTCTATTCCACAGGTCGCAATCAACGCCTATCTCTAGATCTGGCGTGGTAGTGGGCAGTACAGTTCTGTCTTCTGTACCAGACTTAATTCTGAAGCTTCCTCCTCCTGGGGGTACTGCTCAGAAGTCACCTGAAGTGGAGCACCCATAAGGATGCTACTTGAAGAAGGAAAAGTTACTCACCCTGGGCATTGACTGTAGTACTTCAAGATGTGTGTCCCTATGGGTGCTCCACTACGCGGCCTCCTCACTGTGCTTTGGGGTTTTCTTGGTGAGATTTTGCAGTAGAGAAGGAACTGTGGGCAGCTCACCCATGCAGCCCTGTATCGCCTCAGCGCAGGGCATGAGGATGTGTAGGATGAACACACGTTGTTAACGAAAGTCTCTGATTGAAGGTGTATGGGGCACGTGTGCACCTGAAGAGGAGCAAGCAGCCATAGGGACACAGATCTGGAAGAACTACAGTTACTGTGCAGGATGAGTGACTTTCTTCCTCTGTGTCCGCTGAAAGTAGGACAAGAAATAATTGGCTTAATAGGCAGAAAAGGAAATTTAGGTTAGATATTGGGGGGGAAATGTTTTAAGCAAGGGTAGTTAAGAATGGGAGCAGTTTACCAAGGGAGGTAACTGTCACTGGAATTTTTTAAAACCAGGTTAGACAACTACTTGTCAGGGATGAGCTTGGTATACTTGATCCTGCCAAGGAGGCTGGACTACATGACCCCACTTTAACTTTCCTTTGAAACCTTCCCTTCAGGAAAAACACTCAGTTTGGTTTGATATACTGGTGCTGGTGACCTGTGCAGGAGGTCAGCTTAGATGATGTTGTGGTCCCTTCTGGCCCTAAACTCTGACATTGTTTTAAACATTCTTCTGTGATATGACAACCACTGAAGTCTGCATAAATCAGCAACAAGAATTAACATGGCTTCTTTCTTCTATGGCTTATATATCACAATTAATCACAATTAATACTTGTCAGATGATCAAATGGCCCATCTGACAATACCCTCCCAAATGCTAGGTTTCTACCACTGAGCCACTAATTGTTTTTTTTTAAATGCCCAAAGTGTGTAAGTGTAGTTTCCCCCCACCTCCTCATTATCTTAATTCTCAAAAATGGCTGGACTACTACTACTCAACTTGCAAAGAAAATTTTGTTCTTGGGCTTGAGAACAAATGTGCCGAATGTCATCCTGGTATTGTTAACCCAGTACAGGTTATTTCAACAGGGAGCTATAGATTTAACCACAACCCCCCACACTACAGATCTGTTCCCCCTCACGTATCTATCACTGGGGGTGATTGACACTCTACAAACACTAAGGAGGCAGGTATAAGGTACAAACAGAATAAGAATTTATTTAACTGGACTCCCAACAGGAATAATAAACAAGATATATAACAAGATATATACAATACAAAGCACTCGGCTGTTAACCCCACAGGCTGGCTTGAAGCCAAGGACCCCAAAATAACACAGGTAAATATACAAATAAACCAAGGAGATTAATACATGACCATGTCTGATGCTTTTACAGAAGAAGGACCACACATAGGTTTGGGAGCACAGCGGGGCCCACAGGAAATGCCAGGAGACAGGCACACAAGCACAGGAACAATGCAAGGGACCAGGAACGACGTACCACAGGATCAGGAACAACAGGTAAACAGGTCTTCTCTTGACCCATAGTCTCGGCTAGGACATAATAGGCACTGGGCTGCCGCTGGGGCAGACAGTGCTGTGCGCACGGTCCTTAAATAGAGTCTTGTCTCCAGTCAGATTACATAGATCACACGAGCCTGTTCCTGCCTTAGGTTGCCTGCCTTGAACAGAAAAGGGCACCAACTGGCAAACAAGAGGGCAATCCACAACTTAGGCAAACAAAATGGCAAATTGGAAAATTAACCTTACAGTATGTAAAAGATGAACAAAGTTCTAGGCAACTGGAAATGACCCTTTGCAATGGAAATGTTTACACAGTTTTCATTATAGGCATCGGCGCTAGACAAGAACAAACATTAAAGCTAGTGGGCCAAATTGAACTCTAGTGCAAAAGTATGCAGGCCTATCATTGGAAGTAGTCTGCTTACAGCAGGGCTGAATTTGATCCACTGGTCTTTATTGACTTGAAATAGCAATGCTCCTTTGCACAGCTGAAGCAGTAAACATTCTATTCTGTGAAGATCAGGGTCAGCTAGAAAACTTTCAAAAATTGCTTTGCAGGGTAAATGTCACAGACGGTTTGTTGAATTATTTAAAAAAGGAATTCACATGCAACAGTGACCTTTCCCTGTGTTCCACGCATATTACTGTTCTTTATGCTCCTATTGGGTCTTTCATGTGGTGGCCTGTAAAAAGAATTAACAGTAAATTTTAATAGAAGAGGCACCTAAAATTCAGTGGAAGTGCAGTGCTGCCACTTCTGGGGGAAAAAGGGAATCCAAACAGATGAGAACTGGGAATCGGTGATTAACAGTCCCGTTGTCACCACAACTTCCTGCTGCAAAGGCCTGCCCATCGGATTCCGTAGCTTCTACAGCAGACTCTCCAGACTGCTTGTATTATTAATAAATCGTTTTTCACAACACCAAACAGTAGCTTTCCTTGGGTTTAAACTTGAGAGTTTACTGAGCACCTGTAGCGGCGCCCACTGGACGTTGGAGGACCAGGACCTTCAGGATCGGGCCTGGATTCTGGAGGATGAAACCTCTGATCTCATCTTGTCCTGACTGTCCCTGCTGGAATGGCCTGGCACCAGCAGAGGAAGAGAACTCCGCCGCCCCAGATGGTACTCAGACACTGACATGACAAACCACTGTGCCTATACTTCTCCGGTAAACAGGGCTCATCACAGCCTAATCTCTGCATCTAGCACATTTCATACTTTGAGCCGCATGTGCTCCTGCAGGAACCTACGTATTCAAATTAGAAACTACTCAGCCCTCTTAATGGACAGATTATGAACAGCTCGGCTCACCTAGAGGACAACCTCTCGTCCTGACACAAAATGCAGCTGGCTGAGCATCAGCTTCAGTTTGTGGGACTTGGTGTCAGAGGTGGAGCAAGCTCCCTTGCCAAACAAGAGTCAGAGGCTCTGTAGAAACATGCACAATAGCTATAAGAATGTTCACACTGGCTGAGAAATCTAATGAGCTGAAGCCCAAGGTGCTTTAAAAAGGTTCATCATTTTGCATCACTTGTATTGCAACATCCTTCTCTCTGGCCTTGACATGCAATCTTGACCCACCCATATCCATTCCCAATAGTGCTGCAAAGGTCATTTTCCTAACCCATTTCTTTAATCACATCACTCCTCAGTTTGTATCCCTCCATTGGCTCCCCTTTCTCTACCACAGCAAACATAAGTTTCTTGCCCTCACTTTCAAGGCCCATCTCCACCGTGCCTATCGCCTCTCATTTAGCATTGAGAATCCCCCCGCCCCACACTCTGTCAAATTCCAAAATGTACGTATAGAAAACCCTACCTAACCAAAAGGAGTAGAAGGATCACTGAAGCTCTTAGACCTGTTCCCTGGCTTCCACCAAGGACACTATATTCAAAACACCTTCTCCCTCCAAATGATGGTTGTCAGACAACCTGCAAAACACCAAGAATCAAGGAAGCAAAGTCTAGCATCAGAGGTGGAAAACAGTCTGTTCATATTTAACTCCAAGAACTTTTTGCAGGTCCATGCCACTGTTTGAACATCGGCCGAAGTGGCGGCAGTACACAGACACCCACCTTACAGCTTTATATTGTTTCTTCTTTTTGAATTTGCTCAGCTTGGATGACAGTGAACCTGAATTGGTTTGTTTCACTTTTCATTTACAATCACTTGCATTTTCTGCTTCGCTTGTGCCAGCACAAAGCAGTCGTTTCAGTTTCTTCCCTTTTTTGAAAATTAAAAAATAAATATAAAATGGCATGAAAATTTCTCTGTATGTGAGGGTTTATGGAATTTTTTTTAAGCAAAACCTAAAATCTGTGGATCTAAACTACTGGACAGTGTCAATTGAAACAATTCTCTCTTTTTAAATTAAAACCATTTTTCATTTGTTTTCACTTCGCCTTACCCCTCACACTCCATGCTCTTTCCATTCTGAATCTGACTCCTGGCACTTATCATGAGGCCAAGAGACAGTCCTAGAAAACGCATCAGGATCCGAATACAAACTTTGATTGTCTTGTGGCACAATCCTCCCCCATCTTCGCTGTGACGTATAGGTATGTTAATCTGTTTTAAAAAAAAATGTCTGAGTACAAAGGATGTTTTTTTCCTCCTTTTCACTAAAGTGAAAAAGCAAAATGAACTTGTTTCAGATTAAAATCCAGATGTGTTCACATGGTTCTAGTAAGTATAATTCTGCAGCAGAAAGGTAGCTGGAGAATAACCTTCCTGTTACTTACAAATAGTGCATAGGCATAAACTGATATGTTAATGTGATGCAAGGGTTGGATGCTCAGTGTAGGTGCATTTATTATAAATGTACCTGTAATTTGTTCAGTTATTTGCTAATCAATATTCTGAATACAGAGGGGCTGACAAGGCAGTGTTCTGATTTGGATTAGATTTATTGAGGGTGGGGGTGGGAATTAAGGTTTGATACCAAATTAGATCTAGTGTTTATATTCAATGGGGCAGGACTTGAGACTTCCATCAGCCTGAATCGTGGCCATCTTCCACATTCAGCAGCTCTCATGCAGTTTCTGCCATCGGGAGCTGGACTCCGTGGGTGGCGGTTATAATAGGCCAGGGGAAGCTAAGCCTTCCCTGGTGCAGCCAGCGCTGACCCCGCCTCTTCCCCTCCTCAGCCGCCCCGGAACCTGCATGGCACATACAAAAAGCTCAGCATTCTCCGCCCGCTGCTGCCTGGCTGCTCCTCTCTAGCACTCCACCCCACTGATGCTCACCAGTTCCTCCTCTCCTCCCCACTAAGCCTCCTCCCCACTTGGCTCCCCCACTGCTGATTGAGCATGGAGGTGGGGGAAGGAGAGGAGGGATGCATGCATTGAGCTTGGAGGGGATCGAGTGGAGAAGGGGTGGGCCCTGGGGTGGACGGGGGTGGGCCCTGGAGCGGTGCCGGGGTGGAGTGTGGGCGGGTCCACAGGCCGAAGAGGTGGGAGAGGGAGCTAGGCTCCCTAAGGGAAAGCTTCACTCGCTGCCCATGCTGAACTCTTTAGAGCAGGGGTGGGCAAACTTTTTGGCCCGAGGACCACATTTGGGTAGGGAAATTGTGTGGCGGGCCATGAATGCTCACAAAATTGGGAGTTGGGGTGTGGGAGCGGGTGAGGGCTCTGGCTGGGGGTGCGGGGTCTGAGGTGGGGCCAGAAATGAGTTCAGGTGCGGGAGGGAGCTCTGGGCTGGGACTGAGGGGTTCAGAGGGTAGGAGGGGGATCAGTACTGGGGCAGGTGGTTGGGGCACAGAAGGGTGTCAGGGATGGAGGATCCGGGTGGCGCTTACCTCAAGCAGTGGAGGCATGGCCAGGCTGCTCTGCGTGCTGCCCTGTCCACAGGTGCCGCCCCTGCAACTTCCATAGGCTGTGGTTCCCGGCCAATTGGAGCTGTGGGGCCAGCGCTTGGGGTGGGGGCAGCATGTGGAGCCCCCTGGCTGCTCCTACGCATAGGAGCCGGAGGGGGGACATTCCATTGCTTCTGGGAGCTGCGTGGAGCAGGGCAATCCCCAAACCCCGCTCCCCAGCTGGAGTGCCAGAGCGGGGCAAACCCTGGGACCCTACTCCCTGGCGGGAGCTCGAGGGCTGGATTAAAACTCCTGGAGGGTCGGATGCGGCCCCCAGGCCATAGTTTGCCCACCCCTGCTTTAGAGTGATGTTTTAAGATTTTGGCCACAATCTAACTGAAAAAAAAAGAAAAAGGCTCCTTCCAGTTTTGGACCTGAAATGGAAACAACTGTAGATACACTCTGAAATTGTAAGTTGAACACTTCCCACCACCCTGAACTGTGAAGGAGTTTGGATCTGTGGTTCTGGTTTTGGCCCCCCTCTAATTTCCCCCCCAGATGAATATAATGGAATTTTGCTGTCTGGCTGACTGGCTGGAAATGCTCTCTACGTAAGTGTCTATGAGATTTCTTCAAGCAAGAGTCGAGGATATATGTTATCTCTAGCCCAGTGTGCTTGAGTTATAAAAATCTATCCTCCCATTATGTTTGTGGTTATGTAGCACTATTAAGGGGTCAAAGTAACTGCTCTCTCAGCTATTAAAGAACAAAGGTAAAAAGGGTTGTGACCAGCACTTCCCCCACAATACCGTTTAATTGAAGCTCAGGAAAGATTCTTACAATATAAGATAATTTATATATAAAGCATAGTTCCATTTACTGTCATTAGACCACTTTTGAAGCACTTGTCATTACTAACTGGGCCCTGCTTTATAGAATGGGATCACGGGGATTATACCACGGGACAGAAGCACATTTCAGCTTCGTTTCAAAAGTGACGCACCCATTAAATAGGTGGCACTGAAGGGAGTAGGTCACTTAAAGGAATGTGGAGCCTCTCACTTGGATGTCATCAGTGGGGAGGAAAAGGTTGTTACAAGCTGATGACTGATCAATGGCATATGGAAAATGACTTGGTGGAAATGTCCACATCCCACTGAGCCACATCCCTCTGACTCCGTGGGTGCTCCAGGGCTGGAGCACCCACGGGAAAAAAATTGGTGGGTGCTCAGCACCCACCGGCAGCTCCCTGTGGCCCCGCCCTCCTGCTCCAGCTTATCTCCGCCTCCGCCTCCTCCGCGAGCCCACCGCCACGTCCTGCTTCTCCCCCCTCCCCCCCAGTGCTTGCGCTGCAAAACAGCTGATTCGTGGGGCAGGGAGGGAGTTGGGAGGAGGGGGAATGCGGCGCACTGGGGGAAGAGGTAGGGCCGGGGCGGGGATTTGGGGAAGGGATCCAATAGGGGCAGGGAGGGGGTGGAGTTAGGGTGGGGACTTTGGGGAAGGGGTTGGAATAGGGTCAGGGATGGGGTGGAGTCAGGGAGGGGCAGGGAAAGGGGCGGGGGGGAGCGGGCACCCACCGGCGCTGGAGAAAGTTGGCGCTTATGCACTGAGCACCCTGAACATCAGATGCTGTTGGGAAATCTCAGCACCTTTCAGTCTGGGAAGAGGCCCAGAACTGAATGGGCTGAACCATTCCCTTGCTCTTGCAGGCAGATCTACTTGGTTACATGACTGAGGCGCATTTGTAGGGAAACATGCTGGTATTGTCCATACTGTATCTGACTTAGGATTCTCAGAGGACTTCAGCTTCCTGCAATCTCAATGTGGCACTACTTTGACCTCAGCAGAGCAAACAGACCCTGAGATAGCATCCACCTCACCCCATCGATGGGTTTGGCTTTACTGGTAACTCAAAAACAATAGCACAACATAGTCTTCAATTTATTCCCTGAGTTTGACCATTCCTAGAGTTTCCATCCAAAGCCATGTTTGGATTAGCCCTCTCGTTCCCTCGGGACCCAAAGAGAGACCACTCCTCCCTTTGCATCGTGGGTGAAGCTAATTGGACCCACTGGACCCAGCGTGACTTTTAATGGTGAGCTTTAGTCCCTGAGTCTATGGTCTCAGCAATAGAATTCTACATTCCTATTGTTGTGCTGTTGGGTTGGGTGAAACCTCATTGAAGCTGGTGTGCATCACTGCCACCCTTCATTTAGCACAAGTAACAATCAAGCGCCTTTATGGAACAAGATAGCTGAAACAATAGGAGCCCTCTGTCCAAAACACAGGCACAACCTGACTCTATCAGCAATTGTTCCTCCTAACAAAACCAACCCCCCAGACCCCAAATTTTGGCTCACCGCTCACATCAAAAAGGGATGATGTTCTACAGAGTATTAGACTATGCCAATCTGCTACAAGTCTGAGACACCCTGGAATTGCAATACTTCACCAGGGTTTGCATTTGTGTTAAAAACTAAACTACTGATTTGGATACAAAAGAGAAATTCTGGAAAGACTAAAGCTAATCATAAGGGAAAGATTGAATAGCTGAAGTGCCTGCTCTCTTTGTGAATGTCCTCTCTTTAAACTAGCCTTACCAAAGAGAATGTGAAAATTGCAGCTCAGTCTGGAAACGGGGAGGAATATTGCTCGAGGTTAATCATGTAGACTTGGAGGAGAAAGACAAGAAGCCAGACATGACATCATGATAAACTGAATGTAATAAGGGTTTCCGCTGGTACTAATATAAGACAGCAATGTCCAAGCTCAGCTGGTAATTGGATCTGACAGCTGGTAGGGCTGGTCACATTGCATACATCAGTAATGTTGATCTGTTGATTTTTTTTCTAAATGTAGTGCAGATGTTTCTTTGTTGCTCTTATTTTACCTATAATGGCCCCATTGACCTCTCTCCCTTACATGTAAAAAGTTCAGCCTTCTACCTGTCCTCTAATGATGGACTCAGATTATTTCAGTTGCTCCAGACTCTGTTTTATTTCTCACCTGTAGCATTTAGCCCACAGCTGTAAAACACCAAACATCAGGGTGTGTAATCAGGATTTTATTGTGTTAAATATATTTTAAAAGCAGGAAATCTATAAGCAGGTTCAGTGCAGACAAAGCAAGGCTTTGAGAGCGCTGCACATTGGTGCACCCTCAGAAATGTACCTTTCACTTCAAGGGTGTCCCCAGAACAATTCTAGCTCAGTCCCTGGGAGTTGGGGCTGGGAACACATTAAAAATCACCTTGTCAGTGCTCTGGGACACTTTGAGATGCCACGTGATGATGTTTCGCAGTTTCAGTGCCCAACAGGAGGTGTGTAATAGAAGGACCTCACCAAATAACCAGTGTTGGATGGCAAACTGAGATTACTATTAGTTACTATTTCAGTAGTGCCTAGGAACCACAGTGTGGTAGGTGCTGTACAAACACACTGAACGACAGCTCCTGCCCCAAAGAGCTTCCAATCTAAATAGGCCAGACAAATGGTGGGAGGAAAAACAGGCACCGAATGATGATGTGACTTGCCCCAGGTCACACAGCTTGCCACTGGCAGAGCCAGGATTTAGACCCTAGGTCTCCTGACTCCTATCCTGTGCCCTGTTTGCTAGTCCATGCTAGCTCAAGTCACAAAATTTAATACCCCCACCCACAAGTTGAGGGATGTGTAGGGCTGGGTGAATTGGCCCAGCACATTTTAAAAAGGGGTGACCTGTAAAATATGGATCTGGGTTCTGATTATCAAGTACCCCAAATTTGGGGCTGTTTGGGCTCAGAGTTTTGGTTCTGGCAAACATCCAGTTTAAACAACTGGAGAAACAATGGGGCCAGTTTTGCCTCCTGCTATGGCCCTGCTCTACATTGTGGTGGGGGTCAGGCCTAGATTTCCAAGGGAGCAAAGAAAGGCAGAATAAAGCCACCTTTGTATTCCACCGGCCTCAGCTGTGCCTCCTGTGCTGTGTCTCCTGTGAGGTGCAGCCCAGAATCTCGCCCTGTATGTTTATGGATAAACTGCTGTCATTTATAGTTATGCAACCCCCACCAACGTCAACAGGGGTTGGATGGAGGTGATTAAGGCCTATTATCTTCAAAGATTTGTAGGAGGAAGGGAGAGGACAGAGAAGCCAAGTCTTTCTTTTGTAGCTTCCCTTTTTAACATGTCAAAATGAAAGCCTGTGTTTGTGGGAGTGCCCCGTTCTATATAACGTCCAGATCTAGGTTCACAATTGTTTTATAGAAATGGCAGGTACTGCCAGGAACTGTCACTCCATCTCTGTCGGGCTTCAGCAAAAGTGATGGTGTCAGAGGATGTGAAATTGATCTTGTCACTGAGAGTGAAAAAGCTTAACCTAAATGTGTGACTAGCTAATGCAAAACCCATGTTTGATACCTGGACTCACTAATTATTATAAGCTAGTGAAGCTAGTTTATTATCTGATAACACATTCTATACAGCTGCAATTCTCAACCGGGGGTCTGTGGCCCCCTGGAAGGCTCTGAGCAGGTTTCAGGGGGTCTGCCAAAATAAACCAGAGAGCAGGGCTGGTGTTAGACTCACTGGGGCCCAGCATAGAGCCCAAGCCCGAGTCCCACTACATGGGTCTGAAGCCCAAGCCTGAGCCCAGCCAGGATGAACAGTGACCATGACGTGTGCGTATGGTTCTCGAAGAAATCCCCACGTCTCGACAGAATCGTTGAGCAGCACCAGTAACAAGTTTCACGCTGAGTAAGTAAAACAAAAATAAGATTGTGTTTTTATTTTTGTGCCTATATTATCATATTAGGGTGTGTGTGTGTGTGTGTGTGTGTATAACTGTAGAGCTATCAATTTAATGCAGCTTTTAATTTACTGGCTATGCAGCACAACAGTTGTTGTGGCACAGGTGGGCTGTGGAGTTTTTATAGCATGTTGGGGGAGCCTCAGAAAGAAAACGGTTGAGAACAGCTGATCGACATCAGGGTTAACATCTTCAGAATTTCTTGACCTTGAAGATCTGGGTGAGCCCCCACCTCGCGGCAGAACCAGGACTGTCCAGCATCCAATTATACGGATATCATACCCGCGTAGTAGAGAGTAGATATGAAGACACAGCCTTGCGCCAAGACACGCTCCAGAGCTAACATACTTAAGAGTCCCTCCCTGCAAACACTTGCACACATGAATAATATGACTTGCACACGTAATCTCATTAGAGGTAGACGGGGCAGCTCATATGCGTATGGTTCCTTGTGTGCATAAGTGTTTCAAGGACGGGCGCCTAAGTGGGAGCTTTTCGAAGGCAGAAAGGCACGCAGCGCTCACTGAAAGATAATGGGACTTGAGCCTCTATTCCCATTTGGGCCTTTGAACCCTCCTCCTTCTCCAGATGTGAATGTGTAGCAGGGAGCCTTGACTATAATGGGCTAATTTTCAGAGCTATTAACCCTTCCTCTTTCTTCACACCCGTTATAGCTGTAAATGGTAATGATTACTGAGCGTCTGTGGCACTTGTAGTATATCTACATAGGCCTTTTTCTTTTCTTTCCTTCCCAACTTTGTTGTAGCCATTCTGCATGGGGAAAACTATTACAGGAAAGATGATACAAAAATATTTCAAAACTAGGGCTGCTGGAAGAGCGAAAGCGAGAGAGTTGGAATCCAAATGCTAGATTTTTGAATACAAATGGAAGAGGTGACAGAGGCTAATGCAGTGAAATGAACTGCAACAAAGCCATGTTGGGAATTATTTAGCTATTCGCAACCATTTCTTAAAAAAAAAAAAAAAATTGTAATTGGGAAATAAGGTGAGTGTCAAACAATATGTCACCTGTGGTTAGGGGGTGTGGGGGGGGGGGGAGGGCGAAGGAAAACTGTGAAAACTGCATAAACATGTCACCCTCCTAGACATGCTCTGAAATAGTTCCCTGCTTTTTCAATTAGCACCCAGGACATTCTGTCATGTAGCGTTTTATATTTCCATGCAGAGTACATTTCTCCTTAAGAGAAATTAAAATGACGGGAAAGCTGGTGTGTCACATTCAATAACATCACAAACTTTTCTGCTTCAGTGGTTGGGGAGAGGGGAGAAAGAAAATACTCTGATGTAATCCAAGAAAGTGACTGTTAGGGAAATAAGTTTATAACTCAGTATCCTAGTCTCTTACCTGGAGGAGTGATAATTACATCAGTCTAAGAAACAATACAGGCTTCCTGACGGGGGCTCATGGATAGGAATATATTACTTCTACATATTGTTTGCCTACGTGGACACATGACATATGTCACAATTATAAAATATTTTGTGTCTCTGCACTGCATGAATGCTACATTCCAATACAAATGGTTTTCCATTACAATAAACTGAATAGAGAAGGTTGTCTTGTCTTTCAAAATATCATCACCAGAGACCATCTCCTTCCCCGCCCTGATTCTCCTCCCAGTTTTATTTTTATTGTCTGATTTTTGCTTAGGCAAAAATCCTCCTCCTGACAGCACCTCTCTATTTTCATCACTTTTGGCTTCCCACCATCACTTGGCCCAAGCCTCAGCACTAACTGGCCTTATTTTGTATTCCTCAGTGTGTCTTCAATGCAGCCCCAAGGTGCCCATGGTCTGTAGAAATGGCAAGCCAAGAGCTAGGCCTCACTGTATGACTAGGCCTTCATGAGCAGCAGAGGCAGGAAAACAACGGCTTTGAAATATGTTATGAATGTTTGAAGAATGTGTTACTGGCCACTGAAAAATCTGCAGTGTTAATCTGAACAAGCTGCGCACACATCCTACTTCCTTGTTCTGTTTTCTTTATTAAATGTTAAACCTTCTGGCATTACTGTTTAGCAATGCATACCATTAGGTATATGTATTAGGTGGGCAAATGGGCCAGGGAAAGTCCTAACTCTTGGTATTGCATGGCTGACTTCTTGAGAGAAGGAGGAGGAGATGGATTTATGGCTGAAGCATCAGAAGCGGTGGGGCCAGGAAATCTGGCTTCTGATTTCAGTTAGATGGCATTTCTTTGCAACCTTGCATGAGTCACTATCTCGCCTCCCAGGCTATGATAGTCTTTAAAAAAAAAAAAAAAAAAAAAAAAAAGAGAAGGAATATTACATCCCTACCTCCCATGGTTTTTAGGGTTAATCTATTAATATTTGTAAAGTGCTTTGAGATATTCAGATGGAAGGTGCTATAGAAATACAAGCACATGGTTGCCAATTTTGTTGGATGTAATTCTGGAGGGTTCATCACATGACATAATCTTTTAAATTAAAGATTAACCTTTAATTCCTGGAGACTCCAGGACAATCCTGTAGAGTTGGCAACCCTAGGTACAAAGTAAGCTCAGATCCCTCTTACATGGAAATGTAGAATTGTTCAAACTTCCTTTAATAATATCAGTCACTGAGTGTCATTTCTGCTGTTATCTGTACCACAGTTGATAGAAAAACACTGACCGTTTCCTTGAAAGAGCTTCCTTGCTCTTTTCTTCTCCTGCTGTTATCCTGAAAGTCCTGGCTGATCTGGGCCACTCAGATCTTCCTTTCAGATACTCATTGCTTTAGTGCTGCTCCCTCATCTTTGCTGGGGTGTGTAACATGGAAAATTATGGTATCTCAGACACGGCCCTTTGATGGTAACAGTTGGTAAATGAAGTATTTCCAACCCAGAAGGTTAAAAAATCATGCGTCAGACCCCCCCAAAATCATGAGACTGGTCTAAAAATGATGAGTTTTTAAAAACAATACATTTTGGAATTCTTTTCAGTTGCCTTTTGTTGTTGAATCTTAAGGGGTTGTGTTTTCCAGCTTTTCAGCAGTCGTCAGGGCTAGAAACTTATTTTTTTCCCAATGAAATAAGAGCTGAGATTCTCATGTATTCACTTGATTCTACCAGGGGGAAAAAAAGTATTGCAAGACTCGCAATAAAATCGGGACAGTTGGCAACACCATGTCCTGTTAACTGGAGCATCTGTCTGGCTAAACATTTTTAGTGCCCACATCACCATGATACTTAGGCATGAATGACAAGCAGCTGGAAAAGGAACTCCTGGTAAGAACATTTGCAAGGGCCAGACAGAAAAGAGTGTAGATTCTAAATGCAAACGATGTAAGGGGTAATGGAACTTTTATTGCATGGTTGCAAAATAACATATAGTAAACCTAGAGATAAATCCTTCCCAGAAGAACTGCTGCAGAAAAACTAACATTTAAAACCGTTCCCATGCCCCAGTCTTCACCACAGCACCGAGGGGGACTGTGCTATTTGCCATCTTCTACTATTTCTAGATACTGCGGTACCACACTGAGATTTTGAAACCAACTTGGTCCTTGAGTGTGCATTAAACTTTTCTAGTCAATAAACTGTGGTCTTTAAATGTACTGCTAGATTTGCTCTCTAACACAGCCTGCCTTTCAAGCCAAGCCAAATGAAAAGCTTATGCAAACGTAGAGCCATGGAAGAATAAGGCCATATTTTCAATATGGGTGTTCAGGGAGCATACAGAGATTATTTCTATCCTAGAAACATGTTTAAAGCACTGTTAAACAACAGGTTTAGCTCAGTTAAAATTGGAGGTGTAATTCCACACTGAACCATGAGGGGGAGCGCTTCATTGTGACTGATGCCAGTAGCACTCTGAGACTTATGGGTGGGTGGGGCTTGAAAGTAGATTGGGGGAGGGGAAAAAGAGAGTCAGAGGTGGGCTGGTGAGGATGTGGGGAGGTGATGGGTCCGTCTTTATGACAGGAGCTTGTCTCCTTTTTGTTGGTTAAACTGTTGGCCAAACAGAGAAGCCCAGCCCAAAGGAGGTTAAGAGTAAACCAAGCTTTGGAAGAGCTCTGTACACAGAAAAGTCCTGCCCAGGGAAGTTAAGGAACCCCAGGAGAACTTATAGAATATGCCTGTTTTAGTCTTAGCGCAGCAAATTCTACACAGCTTCTCAAGGGAGCCTTTCGGGGTCTGTATATGTCTCCCAGCCCTCCCTCCATTCAGAAGGGAACCTAACACTGCAAATAGACCATCAACTCACTCTTGCTCCCATTACAGTCAATGGAATTCAGCTTTTTGACTTCTGGGGGAGCAGGACTGGGCCCCAGGACTCCTGAAGTCCTAATCCTCATTATTATTTTTTCCTTAGTGTGTGTGTAGAGTTCACTGAGAAATGGAACATTTGCAGTCATTGTGGTTTGCTCTCTAATCTAAATTATTAGTGGTGCTAGTAACAAAAATTCTTTTAGATGAGCCCTTAAGAATCAAAGGTTTGTCTGCTGTAATAAAGAGACAATGGCGTTTGTTGTTGTTTCTCTGCATCATTAATCAAATTTTTCCCTGCACCTGCGGTTGCATAGCCCACCACTGCTGCTCTCCACCCCAGAGATGGCTGAAGTTTGGTCATGCCATATGTTATATAAGGTCATGTAAGTCATCTGAGATCCAATGGGATGAAAACGGTAAAAATCAATGCCAAATGTTTATAGTCTGTGTATAGTTTAATTTGTGGTATTATTATATGATCAGCAGCTTTCTCTTAGAGATGTTCCTTGACAGTACTAGTCAGCTTTCACTTTCTAAACTGTTTAAATAGAGGCTGGGTCTTATTTTGAAATGGAAGAGCAAGTTGGAGAAGCTTTCACACTGTAGTTTTGCTGTGGAATAGCATTTATTTCTTTCCTAAATGTGTGTGTGTATATATATATATATATATATATATGTATGTGTGTGTGTGTTTAATTTCAGAGCATTATAAAGTCACTTGAGTAGCATTTTTTCTGGTACACTACACTTAGTTATTTCTTCAAAGGTTATTCCTCAGTCAAACTCTTTCCTTTCTGGATTCATTTGGCTGGCAGAATAACTTGCCATATACGTAGCATATGGCATTTGATGTCACTGTAATATATAGCTAAGCTTGAATTAGGTTAGCAATGGGTTACATCCAGTTTTAACTGCAGTATGAAGTGCAAAAAAAAATCTTATAGGACCAAAACTTTTGGCAGCCTCATGCCTATATCATATACTCTTGCGAATTGCCATCAATTTAAAATGTCACTGTAATCTCCTCTAGCAATATGTCATACATTATTGTGAACTTTTGGAAGAAATTGCTCCCTTCTTCATTTAAATATGGTTTTACAATAACAGAGTAGCTATAATATTTTACATTTATACATAACACATTCCAGCCATGGAGCCCAAATGTTTAAAACATTCATAATTTAGCTTATAACCCTCCCTGTAAAGTAAATTAGCATTATACCTATTTTAAAGATAATGGAAATGAATCAGAAAAAAACGGAGTGAATTGCCAAAAGTCCTACAGGGAATCAGTGGTAGACTAGGGGATAAAACCGAGGTCCTTTGGACTCCTAGTTCTGTGCCATGCAACTGTCCTTCCTTTCCAAACGTCAGCTTGTAATGTAAAAGCATATTACAGCACTGAATCTCAAGACCTTTGTTACCAAGTGTGAACACTTAGAATTCTGGAAATGTAACAGCACAGCAATGACTTTGAAGCTCATTATATTTTGAAATGAACTGATTGGTCCTGAATCGCGTTCTGACCAATGTGCCGTTATTTCATCCTGTGCACAGTGAGTGTAAGATGCTAATCTACCTGAATGGGCATCTTCTATATTCACTGTGTGCAGGGGTTAATGACTGCACAAGGTGCCAGGCAGTGGAGCATCAGCCTTTGAGTTGAAAATGTCCTCTGTGTGGTGGTGGTAAGGTGACAGATCGCTGACTCTGGGGATATAAGTCCTCTCTCGAGCCTCAGAACAAGTTAAGGCCCAGGTTTTCAAGCTGGGGGTCATGACCTCCAGGGAGGTTGCAAGTAGTTTGCAAGGGTTTTTTTTCTGTAACATGGGGGTCATGGTATGGCAAAGGTGGAGGATCACTGAGTTGTGGGATCAGGTGTAAAGGCATTGGGTCTAAATGGAATTAGTTTACACAGAGAGCCTAGGATCAGGCATTTCTGAGGGGATCCCAAAATCCCTAACACTTTGCTCTTTCTGCTAAAAACCAGTCCAAGAAGGTTGAGAAATGAAAAAGCAAACCCTCTTCTTTGTTGACAGGGCAGGATTCTAAGAAGAACCACCATCGGTAGAAGGTTTAACAAGATGAGAAGCCTTGCACAAAGATGTACTTTTAAGCTTTTGGAAAGGGAACAGCATGGGCAGCAACAGAGTAAATTTCCCTACGCTGCCTCACGTCACTGCTTCTATGCTGACCTGTCAGCCCTGTGACCCCGACCTAATCTTACAAAAGGTTGTTATGCAAGATTAAACTACATCTCAGGTGGTAAGACATACTAAAATGCTTTAGGAGGTGATAATCAAAGCAATTAAAGCTGTAATGTTGCTAGTAGGGGAAATAAAAGGTAACAATTTTTTAAAAAGGCTTTGCAATAAATATAAGGCCTAACCAGATAACATAAGGCCTAAGCAGCTAGCATAAAGCCTATATAGTTAGCCTAATGTGCTTGACTAGGATTATTTAAAAAAACAAAAACAAACAAAAAAACCCCACAAAGGGGCAATTTAAGCTTGAAATAATGGATTTCTATGGAAATTTTGGTACATGTAACCAGGAAGTGAAATAGCATTCACATATTGAAACCATTGTGAAGTGTAACAGTGTAATTATAGTTCCCCTGGAATGACACACACAGTCAGGGGGCTGAGACCTAAATCAAAGATGGTGCCAGATGTGGTGGGTGGGGGGATGTAAGGATAAAGGATATAAAAACATGATCAGACCAATCCCTGGTTGGGACACCCAGGGGAAGTCAGAATGGCAGGAGCCTGAGTATGACCAAGACCTCTTGTGGTGACCTCTGCTTACTTGTCTTCTACCTTTGCTGTTACTGGTCTCCACAATGTAGTAAATATGTCAGCACTGGGGGATTGTTTTCTCTTGTATCAACCTAATACTGGAAGTATCCACAGTCCAGGGGATGTTTTGTTACATGTATCTGGGTTTGTATAATTATGCTGATGCCTGGATTTATTTCTAATTTAAGTTTCTAGTTTTGTGATTCACAAATTTCACTCATTAGTAATTTTATGTAGCTGCCGAGTAAAGAACCTGTTGTTAGTGACAAGTGCAATCTGCACCTTAAACTTATCCAAAGCTACACTGGGAGGGACAACCTATATAAGATGATATACACAAGAAGCTATGACAATCCACATTCTCATTCAGACCTTAGCCTCTGTGGAAGCAGCTAACAAGGCTGCCCAGTGGTGACGGTGTCTTTTCGTGATGTACAACCACCAACTCATTTCACAAAGGCCACTCAACTGCCAGGTGATAGGAATTTTTGCTCACTACTGTCCTCCTGGGTTTGAGCCAACGATCTAGGAAAAAAAGACTCCATATGGCTTCAGAACCATTCAGTCCATATGATATACTGTTTCTATTTGAGGAGATTGGACCCAGACCGTACTATAATTGGGAAGGTTAAAGATGTGCCTTGGGCCCAGCAGGCAAAGATGGACCCGAGCTGTAAAGTTTGGAACGGGTCCTGAACTTCACCCAAGTTTGAGCATTTGATCCGGAGCTTTGTTTGTGCCCATCTTTCCTAGGAAACAAGATACAAAGAAACCATCCCTGCATCCCCTGTGCTGGATGTGGGACCCAGTGCTTCTGAGAGTCAGTAGTGTCCAGTATTTCTAAAGCGCTTCTACAGGGGAAAGAGCCAAGAGTGGTGGGCTGCTTGGTGCAGGACCGCTCCAGGGACCAGCCTGACCTACACAGTCAGGCGTGCGGCAGGGGGTGCGCTATGGAAGATGGGCGTCTGGTGCTTGGAGTCCAGTTCTGTGAGTTGCTGAGAATGGGAAAAATGCTATTTTGTGCTCTGAAAGAAACACCCCACAGGTAGTGGTAAACCTGAGAGTAGTAACAGAGAGGAATCTGGTGAGTACAGTAGTGCATTGTTCTGCAACTGAATAGCTCTATTCACTGCTTCTGTGGTGAATGAGACTTGCAATAGCAAAAAACTGGCTTTCTGCTCCGGTTCATATATTATCTGCTACAGTAGTTCTGCTTTCACAAAGCATGAAAAAAGAAATCAGTCCTGTAATTGCTTTATCATCGCCTTCTTCCCCTCCCCCTCCCTCTCTCTGAGGTAATCTTTCTGTCTAAAATCCTGTATCTTTTCAATATGATCCTGATGCAAGCAGATCCAGCCTTGTCAGACAGCTCACCTTTCAGAGAGAGGAGTAGAGACTAAAAAGATCAATTGAAAAGTAACGAAAATAATTAGAGGAGGTATCCCAGGACTACTGTATAATGTGAGTTTGCAAACATGAAGGGACTTGACTGAGACATTCAAAATTATGAAGGGACCCATTATACCAAACACAGAGTTAACCTGTTGAAGTTAAAGAGTAGATAATGCAGAACAAATCAAAGGAAAATCTACTTTATTGCCTACATAGTACCCCAAATGTGTTAGGTGCTTTTCAAGCAAATAAAAAACATTGTCCCTGCCCTGAATAGCTAACAACCTAAGTTAAATAAAACACAATATATTTGCAAGTAGAGGGTCTGTAGGTAATGAAAGGGAGGACAAAGGTTGTTTACAGAGAGAACATGTGGTTGCTTTGTTTTGCTCTGCATACTTTTTAGAGCTTCTTTACGCAGAGTATACTGTGGAACTCACTTCTGCAGGAAGTCACTGAGCACAAATACGGTGGCTGAATATTTAAAAAGGCTTGATAATTCTTATGACTACTTAGAGCCCAACCCAGAACTGTGAATCTGAAAACCTTCCTCCTCCCATGAATATGGGACAATCCATTTGGAGACCGATTCTGGACTAGATCCAAATTTCATGAGCCCTTCTTACATAGAAACACACACAAGAAATGGGAGAATAATGAGAAAATTATTCAAGAACACCTCAGTGATTCCTCAGTTAGATTGTGTCTGCATTCCTTCTTTGCTTTTTGTGAGCAAAACTGTGTTCATAAGATTCTTGGTAAATTAGAGTTCATAGCTGAGATGAGTTTAATCACACATTAACATAAGTTTTATGACAGGAGTTTGTTTTGGGCAAATTCAAAAGTAGTTCATGAAAGTAGATCATACAAGTAACAGAAACAGTACCATGTGTACATTAAGAAATTTGCCCTGATGTAATTACACTAGTGTTAACTTCCAAAGTAGATGCACTGCACTGGTGCAAAACTAGGCTTACAGCGAGGCAGCTTTCTTTTCATAAATTAAACGAGGGCAATTTTTTTTTTAAATCTGCGCAAGTCCTTAGATGATCAATCTCACAGCTCAAATTTCTAGCGAAAATGATAAACTACTCAGAGGAATACGCTTTAGCAAATAAATCACATGTGATCAATAGATTGATATTTGTATTCACAAAAATTTACTAAACAAGTTTGGATACTTAACAAATTCATGAAACTTTGTCTGACACCACCCCATCCCTCCCGCCACCTAATTCGCAAACACGAAGAAAGACTAACTGCACTGGTTACCTTGTTTGTGTTGAATTATTTGCCTGGCTCTAAGCTCTCTACAAAGTAAGAGTGTTAAGAATAATCAAATCCCATGCCTCTGAGAATCCCCCCCGCATGTAATTACTGTGTTATAAGTACATGGTAGAGTTTTTCCTCTTCTTCTGAAGCATCAGTTAATAGATACAACTGTTGGTGTCACTAGTTTGCTCTAGTACACCATATCTTCTATACCTTAAGAAATAAATACTTATTAAATACTTTTAAAATGAAACCAAATTGAGAGTACATGAACAGAACAAATTAACTTTGCATCTGGCTGTTTCGTAGAGGTTGGCCCTGATTTCATGCAGATATAATCATCCTGTTTGCTGATCAACATTGTGGGGAAGGGTTATTTGAATTATTATTAGTTCTCTTTTCTGTGACTTATTGTTTGATAAAGATGTATTGGAGCATAAGCTTTCGTGGGTGAATGCCCACTTCGTCGGATGCATGTAATGGAAATTTCCAGGAGCAGGTATAAATATGCTGGCAAGAATCAGTCTGGAGATAACGAGGTTAGTTCAATCAGGGAGGGTGAGGTCCTCTGCTAGCAGTTGAAGTGTGAACACCAAGGGAGGAGAAACTGCTTCTGTAGTTGGCTAGCTATTCACAGTCTTTGTTTAATCCTGATCTGATGGTGTCAAATTTGCAAATGAACTGAAGCTCAGCAGTTTCTCTTTGGAGTCTGGTCCTGAAGTTTTTTTGCTGTAAGATGGCTACCTTTACATCTGCTATTGTGTGGCCAGGAAGGTTGAAGTGTTCTCCTACAGGTTTTTGTATATTGCCATTCCTGATATTTGACTTGTGTCCATTTATCCTTTTACGTAGTGACTGTCCAGTTTGGCCAATGTACATAGCAGAGGGGCATTGCTGGCACATGCTGGCATATATAACATTGGTGGACATGCAGGTGAATGAACCGGTGATGATGTAGCTGATCTGGTTAGGTCCTGTGATGGTGGTGTTGGTGTAGATATGTGGGCAGAGTTGGCATCGAGGTTTGTTGCATGGATTGGTTCCTGAGTTAGAGTTGTTATGGTGCAGTGTGTGGTTGCCAATGGAGTTCTGTTGGTTTCTTTCTTGGGCTTGTCTTGTAGCAGGAGGCTTCTGGGTACACGTCTGGCTCTGTTGATTTGTTGCCTTATTTCCTTGTGTGGGTATCGTAGTTTTGAGCATGCTTGGTGAAGATCTTGTAGGTGTTGGTCTCTGTTTGAGGGGTTGGAGCAGATGCGGTTGTACCTCAGTGCTTGGCTGTAGATGATGGATTGTGTGGTGTGTCCGGGGTGGAAGCTGGAGGCATGAAGGTAGGCATATAGCGGTCAGTGGGTTTTTGGTGTAGGGTGGTGTTAACGTGGCCATCACTTATTTGTACTGTGGTGTCTAGGAAGTGGACCTCCCGTGTAGATTGGTCCAGGCTGAGGTTGATGGTGGGGTGGAAGCTGTTGAAATCGTGGTGGAATTCTTCCAGAGTCTCCTTCCCATGGGTCCAGATGATGAAGATGTCGTCAATGTAGCATAGGTAGAGGAGGGGCGTGAGTGGACGAGAGCTGAGGAAGCGTTGTTCCAGGTCAGCCATAAAAATGTTGTCATATTGTGGAGCCATGTGGGTGCCCATGGCGGTGCCACTGGTCTGGAGGTATATATTGTCACCAACAGAACTCCACTGGCCATCACCTACAGTCCTCAGCTTAAACCTCTCCAACGCATCATCAGTGATCTACAACCCATCCTGGACAATGATCCCTCTCTTTCACAGACCTTGGGAGGCAGGCCAGTCCTCACCCACAGACAACCTGCCAACCTTAAGCATATTCTCACCAGCAACCACACACCGCACCATAACAACTCTAACTCAGGAACCAATCCATGCAACAAACCTTGATGCCAACTCTGCCCACATATCTACACCAACAACACCATCACAGGACCTAACCAGATCAGTTACATCATCACTGGTTCATTCACCTGCACGTCCACCAATGTTATATATGCCAGCATGTGCCAGCAATGCCCCTCTGCTATGTACATTGGCCAAACTGGACAGTCACTACGTAAAAGGATAAATGGACACAAGTCAGATATCAGGAATGGCAATATACAAAAACCTGTAGGAGAACACTTCAACCTCCCTGGCCACACAATAGCAGATGTAAAGGTAGCCATCTTACAGCAAAAAAACTTCAGGACCAGACTCCAAAGAGAAACTGCTGAGCTTCAGTTCATTTGCAAATTTGACACCATCAGATCAGGATTAAACAAAGACTGTGAATGACTAGCCAACTACAGAAGCAGTTTCTCCTCCCTTGGTGTTCACACTTCAACTGCTAGCAGAGGATCTCACCCTCCCTGATTGAACTAACCTCGTTATCTCCAGACTGATTCTTGCCAGCATATTTATACCTGCCCCTGGAAATTTCCATTACATGCATCCGACGAAGTGGGCATTCACCCACGAAAGCTTATGCTCCAATACATCTGTTAGTCTTAAAGGTGCCACAGGACTCTCTGTTGCTTTTTGCAGATCCAGACTAACACGGCTACCCCTCTGATTATTGTTTGATGTTTCTCTGTTGTTAATACTGATATTGTACACATTGATAACAGATTGCTCTGTACTTCACATGAGATTAGGAACCTCCCATCACAAAATCTTCCCCTCCCCTCCACGTTTCAGTGAGGCTTGTGGTGGGTGATGGCCTTCATGGCTTATCCAGATCCATCATGCAGTGTTGTAAAACAGCTGCTGTTTTTCACTCTAGAAGTGGTTGCATTTTAATTGTGGGATTAGTAAAGTGCTTTGAAACCTTGGTGATGACAGGCACTATATCACTGTAAAATATTGTTGGTGTAATAATTTGCTAGGTTTGTTTGCCTTTCTGTCCTCTCAAACACTGCCCTCTATTCATAGACTTGCAGAATTGAAGGTCAGAAGTGACCATCATGATCATCTAGTCTGATCTCCTGCACATTGCAGGTCACAGAACCTCACTCACCCACTCCAGTAATAAACCCGTAACCTCTGGCTGAGTTACTAAAGTCCTCAAATCATGATTTAAAGACTTGAAGTTACAGAAAATCCACCATTTACACTAATTTAACCCTGCAAGTGACCCATGCTTCAGAGGACGGCAAAAAACTCCCAAGGTGTCTACCAATCTGACGGGGGGACATTCCTTCCGAACCCCAAATATGGTGATCAGTTAGACCCTGAGATTGTGGGCAAGACCCACCAGCCAGACACTTGGGAAAGAATTGTCTCTAGTAACTCAGAGCCCTCCCCATCTAGTGTCCCATAAGCAGCCATTGGAGATATTTGCTGGTAGCTGTCACAAATTGTACTTGGAGGATTGTCATTGCCAGCGGACCTCAAAGGGAAGTAATTAGTGGCTGCCACCTACAGAGAGGATAAGTCACAGGGAAGGAAAATAAATGAGAGAAAAGGAGGAGAAATATTAAGGGGGAGAAAAAGGGGAAATGAGGGTGGGGGAGGAGGAAGAGGAGTAGGCATCAGACCAGGCAGCCGATGAAGAAGGAGCAAACCTCTTTTAGCTTGTCACCTTTTTTAGCAGTATTGTCATCAGCACCAAGTCCACTGTGTGGCACATTTCCAGACCAGGGACAAGGGTGGCTTTAGACAGGCTGCAGGCAGATAGGCACCTTTGCAGTGTTGAGCCTTTTCAGTGGCGTCCTATGGGCAGGCACACTCTAGTACTCCAGGTCTAATAGTACAGATTAATTGCTCATGTCACTACATGTTCTCCAGGCTCTGCCCAAATCCCCTTTACCAGCACCACCCAGTGCCTCCTCTTCAGTGCTTAGTCAGCTATAAATGTGCCAGCACAGTGCCTGAACCTGCTCCCACTCAAACATCTCACTGATGTCAGCAGAGGTAGGAATGGGCCCATTTCTGGCATTGAATGTTCAGTGTGTAATGCTGAAAATTTGGCTAGTTCTAGTCCAGACACTGCGCCTTTGTAATCAATTAATGTGGACTTAACACTATTCCCCAATGCAACCTCTCCATAATTTTCCTTAGCTCCTTTCCTAAAAGCATTTTTTGACAATATGAAGCTGAAATGTGGGAATCAGGCTCAGGTAATGGGGTGCAGAGTTTTTTTCCTTGAGGCCTCTGGTTCCAAACCCAGCTCAGGTCACTAATGAATGAAACTTCTAACCATCTGAAGGCTGTTTGTTTTCTGTGTGAAACTAGTTGACTATCTCAATTTGTTTCCTAGTAGATAAGGCTCCACATTACAGTTAGCACTGATTGGATTTGATACCCTTTTATAAAGAGCAGGGCCGGCTCTAGGATTTTTGCCGCCCCAAGCAAAAAAATTTTTGGTCGCTCCCCCTTTTTTTGTGCCCCCCCAGCCCCGCCCCAACTCCACCCCTTCCAGACCCCCTTCCCCAAATCCCCGGCACCGCCTTCTCCCCCGGGGGTTCTGCATTTCCCCCCCCCCATTGCTTCCTGCGCCCTGCCCCCGCGACCTCCCACTCCGCCTGCTCCCCCGGGCGCGCCGCCGCTCCGCTTCTCCCCCTTCCCTCTCAGGTGAGGGAGGGGGGAGAAGCGGAGCAGCGGCGCGTTCAGGGGAGCAGGCGGAGTGGAGGTGAGCTAGGGTGGGGGGGCGTAGGAAGTAACCGGGGGGTAGAGGAACCACTCCTCACTCCAGCTCACCTCCGCTCCACCACCGCCGCCTCCCCCGAGTGCCCCGCCGCTCGGCTTCTCCTCCCTCCCAGCCTTGCTGCGCAAAACAGTTGTTTTGCGCCCGGCAAGCCTGGGAGTGAGGGGGGAGAAGCGGAGTGGCGGCGGTGTGCTCAGGGGAGCAGGTGGAGGCGAGCTGGGGCGGCGGGGGTACTTTTTCTCTATGCCACGGAGTCGGTGCCTAAGATGGCCGGCGCCAGAATGCCGCCCCTAGAAATGTGCTGCCCCAAGCACCTGCTTGTTTTGCTGGTGCCTAGAGCCGGCCCTGATAAAGAGACTTAGGTCTAAGTTGTCATAGATGCTGGCTAACCTCTCATCCAGAAGGGATCTTGCTAGGAAAGATGGGAATGTGGGAAGTCCAGACTTCCATTAGGGTGGGAAGGAAGATCTCATGCATAGGGCACTGACTGGGACTTGGATAGGGTCCCGGGAATTAAATTCCTGTCTCAGCCATGGACTTTCTGTGTATATGGGCAAGTCATTTGATCTATCTGCTACCTCAATTCCCCATCTGTAACATGGGGATACTTCCCAACCTCACAGGGTGTTGAGGATAAAATCCATGGATGAGAGTGAGGTGCTCAGATACTACAATAATGAAGGGCCATATAAGTACCTAAAGAGAGTCCAGACTCTTTGTCCGTCCCACGGCTTCACTGTCCAGTGCTTTTCATCAGCACTAAATTAACTGTAATTTTTTTAATGAGAAATTAAAACCAAAGCAGAAAGAATGTCTCTACGTTGATGCTTGCTGCATTGAGGTTGTGTAACTCTGAATGAAAGTATGTTTATGATGCACATGGCATGAGACATCTTGTTCTAATATAGCCCAATGGATCATATGCACTGGTGAAACACAGCTCCCATCTGAATGAAGGGAAAATGTGTTGTTATCATAGTTCTCCATTGCAGGAATTTGTCCCATACAGTGTGTGTGGGAACTGAGAGGAAGGCAGTTCATTCGAAAAAAAATCAGTCACCTCTAAAAAGTAGAGAAAGCAGCACTAGTTCCAGACAGTGGTACTGGGAACACAAGGGGTATGTGTCTTTGTGTGCATGCTCCTAAAATATCACTGTTTGTTTTAATTTTTTTCACTCCATATTTTCCTGCACTGCACAATTTTTAGCCCTTGCTCAAGGTGTATGTGTTCACCAGATTTTGGTTACAAATAATTAAATGATAAGCAGAGCACATTTTCGATATCAGCACCACCCAAGATCCCATGAGCACTTAAACAGAGAAAAGAAAATATTTAGTCTGCATCGTAGCCCCCGTGTGTCTGGTAGCAGGTTTGCTCTCTCTATGTTGTCAGGAAAGTTCTGCATATTTGTTTGTGGAAGGAGTTTTATTGCAGCACTTCCAGAGGCATGTAATTTAAATTCTTTCACCTACACCACTCCAGCAAGCTGGAGCTAATTCAGAATAAAATATACTTTCCTATCAGCACCTTCTGTTCACTGGCTCTAACCGGAAATACAGCCTGCCTTTTGGTTTGTATAGAATTAGCTTGATATTTTACTCCCATCCAGTGGCTTTTCGTAGAATTGCATGTTTCTATTCACAATACAAGGCATGCTACAAACAGCAAAGCATCAGTAGGGTAGGGCATATCCAGGCTCAATTTCAGATGAGCATAAAAATCCACTCCATTTGCCTGCCACTCTTGTAGAGGTAAAAATCCTAAGGCCATCTTGGATCTTCTAAAGGACAACTAGACATCCATTTTGTAAGCCCTTCTTGTCCTCTCCTTTCTTTGATTTTGGCGCCTTTTTATGTTTAGGCGGGAAAAGATAGTTACAGTCAATCAGCTAATCTGCCTAGCGACCCCATGTCTATATAAGGCGGTGCGCAGATTAAATCAGGGCTGCCCGCCTGAGTGGCAGAGTCTAGTTACTGTCTGTTTGTAGCGGAATAAGTAGCTGAGGGTTAATAGGGTAGGCCATTCACCCCACAAGGGTCATCTAAGCAAGGGATGTACTTACGTACACACACCCAATTCATCTTCTATAGTGCTCGCTTGCTCCACGCACCACGACGCAGGTGAGGGGGGTGGGATTCAATCTCTTGAACACTCTCATCTTACCTGAGAAGACACTCATCTGATCCTGTCTCGAAGTTCTATTTCCATCTGAGGAATCCGGCTGTCCTGTCGTGCTGTGCCATCCTGAGGAAGAGAAGGCACCATTGAATCAAGCTGCCAGAAATGGTATTGTCACTGTCATTTTGATCTTTGTGTATATATCCCCATTGATACAGCTTGCCTTGTCTTATTATATGTTTCGCCTTGTTATCTGGGGAGTCCTTACCACCCATTAATAAATTTGTTGCATCTTTATCCTGTTTGAGTCATAGTTGAGAACACAGACTCCCGGTGATAGATACGGGAAGGGAGGCGAACCTGAGACCGAGACTTCTGGCCATTGTTAATTTTAGCTCCTGTTTTGGTCAACACTCTCAATGGTGAAAAAGTTCTTTAAGAAGAAGGTTCTTGCTTGTTTTCAGTGACAGAGAGAGGATCTGCTCAGACTGGGCCTGATTTTCATATAGTGTGCTTGGAATAGGGAACTGGCTATTTATGCTCAGTTGAAATGGCCTTTCTAGGTGTCCCTTGCCTTTTAACCTGCATGTATTGTTAATAAACATAGATGGGTTTAAGTGATTACTCTGATATATGAAAGTGTTCCATGATATCTGTTCAGTGCATGTAAAATGGAGTTATGTGATTTTCTGGATGAAACCCAAAATGAGGTGAAACTCACCCTATTTCTGGTTTATTTCACACTCAAAATTCAGGCCAGGTGCCTTGAAAATTTGCTGATTTTCACCTTTAAAGCTAATTTGGATTGAGCGTTATTATCATCTTTGAAGTGCACCACTCTGCATGATTTAGACTCTGGGTGACACATGGTGGGCTTCAACTGAGTGTCCGAGGGAGAGTCCAAGTTTGTTTGAGCCCAAACAGTAAAATAAAACTCCGAGAAGGTGGTGTGAAATGGGAGGAAACTTTGACATGCTCCCATGCAAAGTGAAATCACAGACACGCACGGCTCTATTGTATGAACAAATCTGCACAACTCTCAAATCAGCAGAATAAAGGTCAGAAGTGGACAGGCAGAGGAAGACAACTTGCATCTCATACTAATTGTTACCGCTAGCGAGAGACCCAACCTGTTCAGATCTGGTTGTGAATCTTCCCAAGATCTGAGGTTTTGGTCTGGATACAGCTCTAGTTTAGCACTAATAAACTGGATAGCAAATTCAAAGGATCCTAGGCACGTACACAGGGAAGGTTTTGGACAAGTGGTGGGACAACACAGCCGGGCTGGAGACTTCCTCCCCTTCAGCGTGGAGGGCTGTGCCTAGTGTGGACTGTGCCTGGTGTGGGTCACAGCTGAGTGTGCCGAATTCAGGGCAGACTGCAAGAAACAGGGCAGACACACTCCTAAACTGGTGGTTATTCTAACATTAGGGTTCCCCAAACCAGTTAACAAAAGTGAGCTCTTCTATTACCACATTGGTTAACAAGGAGCTAAAAACAGTCTCCTTAGGCAATCCAGCCCCTATCATCATCCAGACATGGTATTTATGATGAGAGGTTACTGAAAACCAGATTCATCGTACATAAGGTTCTTCTAATACCAAAGGATCAGCCACTCCCCCAGATCAATACATATATATGTACTTTACTTTAAATCTTACCAAATACCACGCTTGTGGCCAGTCCTTTAGTAACTAAAACCTAAAGGTTTATTAATATAAAAAGAACGGAGGCGAGTTATTAATTGGTTAAAGGAATCATATACCTTACAAGTGCTGTTAAATCTGCTGTCTTGTAATAAGTCTCTCTGGTTCACCTTTTAGATTGGGGCCATCAGTCCATTGCTCAAAGCTCTTCTTTGCTAAAAATCATGTCCAAAGATGGGGAGCAGGAATGAAGACAAAGCAGTGATGTCACAGCTTGCAATCTATAGTGCAGCCTGTGTGCATGGAAAGTTACTGGCCAATATGGAGTCCAGGGTCACATGATCATGGAAGGTTATTGGTGAAAGATGGTGTCTTAGATCACATGTCCTTACTTGCTTTGCTGAGTCATGAGGCATTCACTGAGTAGGTGCTCCTTGAGGAGTTTTCAGGAGGGTCCCTGGAATAGTTGATTGTCCTTAATGGGACATCAAGCAGGCTGGCTAGTGTTGATGCAAATCTATTTGTGAATGTCATCCAGGAACACAACACGTTTGAGATACAAATACATTGGAAATATGTATAACTTCAGATACAAAATGATGCATGCATGTAAACAGGATTATCATACTTAGCAAATCATAACTTTTCCATTGATATCTTACATGACCTATTTTGTATCCGCTTTAGTGCAATTGTGCAACAGTGGTGATACATTAGTGATAATACATTACTATACGCCTGGTTATTCTTTCTATACCGCATCACACTTCACTCCCGGTGATACATAGTCTTAACTACTTTAGCTTCTTTAGCACACGCAAAGACTTGAATCAGTGTTACCTTAATAATATAACATGATGGTTCTCTATATAATGTGAACATTTTAGTATATGAATGTTTTCTTGGTACAACAGAGTATTGCACATGTGTATATACTGATTTGCTGCATGTCCACATTTGGGCCATACTGTAGAGTTTATATGTTTTGTTGTCTAATATATGCTACAATATATAATTCATAGCAGAATATGATAAAGTGCTTAGCACTTTCTTAAAATCAGGCCTTTTTCTGGCATTTCAAATTGGACACCCAAAAATGGAGCCCCATACAATAACAACTCACTTTTGGAAGTTTGGGCTGCTGTGTATTCAATGTCAATACGTCTTGTAGTATGTGTTCCCTGATACGAACTAGATCCCTAATTAATTCCATCTATTATGCCAATCGTTGTACAATTAAAATGTATTAATTACTACTATGTATATGACACTGGGGAAAAATGTGGCTTAATGGGAAAATAGCTCCCCTCGGTAACCATTCTCCTCCCTCAAGTTCTATATCAGTTGCCAAAGTTTCTGCTTCAGCTAATGATTTTTTGCTTGAACCCCATAGGAAAGTGCCAAATAAGCATTCTGGATGGGAGCACGTCAGTGTGGATTCTGCTCAATGCATACAAGAGCCTGGGCAGTGGATTCATATTAATAATGAAGGCAGGTATGAGCTTTTCATCTTAAATCTGAGGAAAGAGGTCATCTGGGGCAGGGCTGGATTAACCTTTTGTGGACCCGGTGCCAAACACATTTGTGGGCTCCCATGGGGGCAATGGAGTTGGGGGGCCAGCCCCTGGAGCACGGGGCTGGCCAGGGACAGGGCATGGCAGGAGTGGACCCACTCTGCCCAGCCCAGTGCGAGGGCACTATTTACAAATGGGCAGTTGCCAGACGCACAATGGCCCGCCCGGCCCTGTGCTGCCAGCATGCTCCTTCCCCTTGTGGGGCGGGCAATGCCACACCACACATCCCCTCCGCCCAACACCGGAACACGACCCTTCCCCCCTGATTCCCTGTGGCCAGAGCCCCCTCGGACCAGCTCCCCCAGACCTTGCCACAAATGCACAGCGCCCTGAACATCACCACCCCTGTCCAGTGCCCCCCTGCCCACAGCCCCACCACAACTGCCTAGCATCCCACACAGAACCCCCACTCCCTAGTGCCCCAACACACAGATCTTCCCTGCTCCCTCACAGCCCAGCACCTCCCCACGTCCCCCAGAGACCCACTCCCCCACGCCCTGCCTCCGGGCCACATTCACTGGCCCTGCTGGGAGGCAACTGTGTCTGCCGGGCTGAGCTGCCAGTGCAGCCAGGGCTGGTCCCGGGGCGGAGAATCACTTCGGCCCCCCGGGAGTGGCACGATCGGCCGAGCCAGGGCCTGCCCCAGCCAGCCTCCCTCAGGACCCACTTGCCTGGAGGGGCCCAGCCAAGCCCCCCACACTGCCCCCCATCAACTGGCTGAGACTGGCCAGGCTTCTGCACCAGTCCCAGGCGGCTCAGCTCCAGGGAGACAAGTGGGGCCGCACAGGTGGTGGGAAGCAGAGACTGCCCAGAGCTGGAGGTGCACTGAGCTCTGGCCAAGGGGCAGAGAGAATCATAGAAGATTAGAGTTGGAAGATCAGGATGTCATCTAGTCCAACCCCGTGCTCAAAGCAGGACCAACCCCAACTAAATCATCCCAGCCAGGGCTTTGTCAAGCCGGGCCTTAAAAACCTCTATGGATGGAGATTCTACCACCTCCTTAGGTAACCCATTCCAGTGTTTCACCACCTTCCTTGTGAAATAGTTTTTCCTAATATCCAAACTAGACCTCCCCCACTGCAACTTGAGACCACTGCTCCTTGTTCTGTCATCTGCCACCACTGAGAACAGCTGAGCTCCATCCTCTTTGGAACCCCCTTTCAGATAGTTGAAGGTTGCTATCAAATCCCCCCCCGCACACACACACTCTTCTTTTCTGCAGACTAAATAAGCCCAGGTCCCTCAGCCTTGCCTCATAAATCATGTCCTCCAGCTCCCTAATCATTTTCATTGCCCTCCACTGGACTCTTTCCAATTTGTTCACATCCTTTCTGTAGTGGGGGGCCCAAAACTGGACACAGTACTCCAGATGTGGCCTCACCAGTTCGAATAGAGGGGGATAATTACTTCCCTCGATCTGCGGCAATGCTCCTACTAATGCAGCCCAATATACCGTTAGTTTTCTTGACAAGGGCACACTGTTGACTCATATCCAGCTTCTCATCCACTGTAATCCCCAGTCCTTTTCTGCAGAACTGCCGCTTAGCCAGTTGGTTCCCAGTCTGTAGCGGTGCATGGGATTCTTCCTTCCTAAGTGCAGGACTCTGCACTTGTCCTTTTTGAACCTCATCAGATTTATTTTGGCCCAATCATCCAATTTGTCTAGGTCAATCTGGACCCTATCCTCCAGCGTATCTACCTCTCCCCCCAGCTTAGTGTCATCCACAAACTTGCTGAGGGTACAGTCCATACAATCATCTAGATCATTAATGAAGATGTTGAACAAAACTGATCCCAGGACCTAAGTTCCCTGTAAGCTGTGTGGTCACGCAGCAGCCTATTTAGCCCCACGCAGGTACCCAGGGAACCTGCCTGAGGACCTGCTGTGGCCAGGGACCATCCAGGGGAGGGGCGCCCCTAGCCAGATTGCCACCCTGCTTTGGCCAGGGCGCCCCTCCCCCGGCCCCAACCTGCCATGGCCGGGGCGGCCCAGCCCAGCCTCAGCCGCGGCCTGGACCCAGGAGCGGCCCGGACCCAGGAGCGGCTCGGGGTGGCGCAGATCCAGGAGTGGCCCGGCCCGGCCCAGACCCAAGCACGGCCAGAGCGGCCGAGCCCAGCCCGGACCCAGGTGCGGCCAGAGCAGCCTGGCCTAGCACGGACCCAGGCGCGGCCGAAGCAGCGTGGCCCGTCCCGGCCCTAGCTGCGGCCAGGGCGGTGCGGCCGAGCCCCGGCCCGGCCGGCACAGCCCGGACCCAGGTGCAGGTGGAGCGCCCCTTCCCTGGCCCGAACCCAGCCCCAGCCCGGCCCTGCTGGGGCCAGGGAAGCGGCACCTATCCTGCAGCCCCAACCCCGGAGCTGCCGCAGCAGGGAGAGGCGCCTCTCCCTCACAACCCAGGTGTTGATGCGGGGAAGAGAGAGCTGGGGGGCGTCCTCTCCCCCCACTGTAACCCTGGAGCCCCCTCCTGCACCCCAATCCCCTCATCCTCAGCCCCACCCCAGAGCCCACACCCCCAGCTGGAGCCCTCACATCCCTCCTCCCCAACCCTCACATATCCCCTCCATATTGGTGCACATAAACAAAATTAATTCCACACATAGGTGGGAAAAATTAGCGGGAACACTGCCCAGGACCAATCCCTGGGGCACTCCGCTTGATACCAGCTGCCAACTAGACATGGAGCCATTGATCACTACACATTGAGCCCGACGAACTAGCGAGCTTTCTATCCACCTTATAGTCCATTCATCCAATCCATACTTTTTTAACTTGCGGACAAGAAGCCGGCGGGTGGGGCTAGGGGGTGGAGAGGAGCCCTCGGCCAGCTGGTGGGCAGGCCAAGAGGACCAAGTGGTGGGTGGGGTGGGGGGCCTGGCAGGGTCTCAGGGCACAGTGCAAACAGAGCAGGGTGAAGCCCCTTCTGAGCATGGGCCCGGCTCCATTGTTAACCTGGCACTGATCGGGGACCTAGATTATCCTTAACCCTACTGAACCAGATCCTCAGCTGGTGTAGATCCATTGATTTCAGTGGGGTTCTGCTGATTTACATCTCTGTGTCTGGCTCATCATATTTAAAATTTTGGAGGCTTAACAAAGGGTCCACTCTTCAAAATGTTGTTTCAAGAGAGTGAGGCAGCACGTCAGATTTTGAACAGCCTAATCTAAATCCAGATAGAAGCTGGGTTCCTGATTAAAACCTTGACCACAATACTTGGTCTGTCTCAGTTTTTACATCTCCACAATGGGGATAAGGCTTCCCTCCCTCCCAGGCATGTTCTGAGAATTAGATAGTGGGTAACATTTTTAAAAACTCCTAAATGGATTAGGAGTCTAAGTCCCACTGGTTTTCAATGGATTTAGGGTTTGTCTAGATGGAGACTTAGTTCATGGCAAGCCGGGGGTGTAAATGTACAATGCACTAGCCTATTGCACACTAACTGGCTGTGCAGACCCTACTGCCATGCACTAAGAGTTCCTAATGTGCCGTGACTGAGTGTCACTGACTGAGGAAACATGATAGTTAATAAGAGATCATGTAACATGCCTGACTACAGGTAAAAGTTAGTGAAGGTTGTGAGTTTGCTGTCACTTTATGCATTTCCTGCTGATGGCAGGTCATGCAGAATGACACTGTCATTGTGTTTAAAGCACAGATTGAGAGATCATGTGAGACAGGCAATCCAGTAAGGTTGAGCCTTATCTTGAATGATGGTTTTTCTTTTGATAGAACCATTGACACAGTTAATTAAAAGAAGGTTAGATATTTACCTAGAGGAGATGGCAAAGTTGAAGAATGGTAGAGTGACCAGATAGAAAGTGTGAAAAATCGGGGTGGGGGGTAATAGGTGCCAATATAAGAAAAAAGCCCCAAATTATCAGGACTGTCCCTATAAAATCTGGACATCTGGTCACCCTAAAGAACAGTAGCGTAGCTAGTGGGGTGCAGGGGAAGCAGCCGCTTCCCCTCACCCCTTTTCCCAAAAGCGGCGCCTGCTGGGCTGGCGCCGGGGGCAGCACTGCCGGAGGAGCCATGGGGGGGGGCGGCAGGCGCGGCCGGAGGAGAGAGGGGGCCGGCACCTCGGCCATCGCGCCCCTCGCGGCCCCAACATCGCCGCAGGTGCAACCACCTCCTGCGGCGGCTCAGGGCTTGGAGGCCAAGCGCTCCCCGCCCGGAGCCGGAGCTGGGGCCGGGATCCGCCCGCAGCGCGGGGCCGGGATCGGCCGGGGACAGGCGGCGGCGCAGGACAGAACGTGAGCGGCGGGGGTCCGGTGCCTTGCACTGGGGGGGTCTCCTCCGGGCGAGGGGCTCCCCGGGGCCGGGTCCACAGGGCAGGGGCGCAGGCCGCGCCGTCTGGACGGGGGGGCCCTGGTGCGGCGCAGGAGCCTGGAGCCCCGGGCGAGGGGGAGGGACCCCGCGGGTGGGGCCGGGCGGCGCAGCCTGGCGGGGGATACCTGCAGAGCAGGCTGGGCAGGAGAGACTCTCCCGGGACCGCGGGGGGACGGGGGTATCCGCACCCCCAGGAAGCCCGCAGGAGTCCTGAGCCAGGCTCCGGGGTTAATCTGGGGGGGAAATGGGAGGAGCCAAGGGGAGGCGCGGCCAGAGGAGGAGCCAAGCGGGGAGCGCCTTTTTTCTGTTTGCTCCCCCTACACTTAGACCCTGGCTACGCCACTGCTAAAGAATGGGCAGTTAGGCCAAAATCTTCGAACAGGTGCCACGGATCCCCTAAGAACAGCCTTTTGATTTGGCAGCCTTCCTATACAAACTGAATGTTATCCAACTTGAGGAAATATTGGCATTATGGTTGCATCATCCTCACTGAAGCTCCATTTCACAGATCTAAAGTCTGCTAATAATGCTCATATCTACCTCTCCAGCCCTGAGCTGAACCCCTCCGCCCAGGTTCATGTCTCCTCTCCAATGCCTCTTCGTGGATTAAGCTAAATAATAGAACTTTCTCAGTTTCCTCTCCCCTCCTGCTTTCTCCATCACTACTGACAGCTCTTCTGGTCCCAGAATCACTGGAGCTTGCAGCCTTGAGTATATCAATTTCCAGCCTTCCTTGCACTCAGACTCCTGCCAAGCTCTTTGGTTCTCCCTCTGTAACATTTCTCAGGGCCCCAGCTCCACATGCAGGTACCGGAAGATTGGAGAACTCCATCTTGAGCCAGGGACCTCAGGCCTTCCGGGCTTCCTGCTATGGAGCCTGGAAACTCTAGGATGGGCAGCTCCATGGCAGGCAGGAGTGCCGCCAGCTTTTCTGCCGCCCTAGGTGGCGGAAGGTCCCGCCCTGAAATGCCGCCCCCCACAGAGGCGTCGGAAGGTCCCGCCGCCAAAATACCGCTGCGGTCGCCGCCCCCAAATTGTAGTGCCCTAGGTGACCGCCTAGCTCGCCTAATGGGTTGCGCCGGCCCTGATGGCAGGCCTGCTATGCAGACTGTCCTGGGGCCAGGGATCCCAGAGCTTCCTGATCCAAGGAGGCAGCTGTCTCCTTGGGCTGCCTGACTCTCAGGGCACCTGCCTCCCCAATAGGGTGACCAGATGTCCCGATTGTATAGGGACAGTCCCGATTTTTGGGTCTTTTTCTTATATAGGCTCCTATTACCCCCCACCCCCGTCCCGATTTTTCACACTTGCTGTCTGGTCACCCTACTCCCCAAGCCCCAACCCCCGGAGTATGGAAACCCTGAGGTCCCCAAACCTGGGGCAGTCCACATGGCCAGGCTTCCCCAGATCTACAGACTGGGAGCCCTGCCAGCTGCTGACTGAAATTGACAAGTTTGTCAGTTTCACTGGATGAACCTGACAAGAAAGTTAATTTCAATCAGCAGCTAACATCCAGGAAGGAGATTTCATTTGAGAAACACCATGTGTCAGTGTTACCAAAACAAAACTTTTGGTTCACAAGAAATTTTTAAAAATTTGGTTTCGTTTTAAGTTGGAATGACATCAAATTTCAAAATATCAAACTTTTTTGTGAACTGGAAATCCTGAATTTCAGCCAGCTGTATTTCTAAAGTCTTCCCCGTCTTTTCTTTCCCTAGTGCCAATGCCTCAGTCCAGGCCATACTGTGCCCTTGCGCTCCCCTTACTCCAGTCTAGCCAACAGATAAAATGCCCCCCCTTTTTTTATTTGACTGATGCTTTAATCACCTTCCTGAGAATCTTTGCTGGCTCCTCATTTCTTCCTTCCTAAAGTTCAAACTCCCCATCCTCAGTTGTCTTCCTCATCTCATCTCCCGGTTTTCTCCTGCCCTTGCTCTGCTCTACCTCTGCTACTATCAGCTTCATATCTTTTCTCATGCTGCTGTGTAGGCTGAAATGACATCCCTCTCCCTGTGCACTCAGTGTCTGCCCTCTTCCAAATCCCTCCTCGATGCCTCCTTCTCTCACCTCCCTTGCCACAATCAACTTCCATTCCTGTGCTCCCTTGGCCTTTTTTTTTTTGCCCTAGCTCTCAGTCTCAACTTAAAAATATTGGGACTTATTTGATTGGCTTGCTATATAAAGTGGCCTCTATGATTTATCTCCTTGCATGAAGCCTTGCCCCTCCTTTCTCCATGGTTAGCTTAATGTTATATGTCTAATTTGGACTCTAAGCCCTTCAGAGATGCGATCATGTTCTTTTAAATTTCTTCAAAGTGACATGCTGTTTGCTTGCTTAATAATCAATATTGTTTTTTGCAATAAAATGAAAAAAATGGGTTCGCCCAGCAGCACATAAACCAATGCAAAGTGCTATGCTACTTTAAAGCCAGCTGGGAAAATGAATCAGATGCACTGATTAATATTCTGCTGGAAAGGATCCTATGATAGACTGGCATGTCATCCTGTAGGGTTTGTTTTCAGCAGATGGGAAGAAAAAACAACATTTGGTCCAAAAGTCTATGTCTGTCTGAAATTTTGCTCATTTTGAGGCTGCATCTATTCTAGACATTGGAAACCTGATTTAATTAGCTCAGTAGGATCCTGCTTTGTCAGGTCTTTTTGTGGTTAAATGTGCAAAACTGACCGAACTCAAAAGCCAATGCCCAGTCTGAAATATGCAAACAGAATAACTGATAAAATAATAGAAATGAAGGAGCTTTCATGTTGGACATGTCTCTCTCCCCATTTTTTCGGAGTCAATTGAGTATCTATTGATTTATAGTCTCTAACAGATGGGGAGCGCTGAGATAGTTCCTCCTCGCTTTGAAAAGCTGCAGTTTTTAGAGAGTTTGCTTTCATTAAGAAGTTATTTACTTTCTGATTTGATTCTGTCTGCGCTGCGTACTTTTGGGTATTGATTGCACCAGAAGACAAACTGTGATTATGGATCTTGCAGAGCTGCCAAGGTCCTGCCATGGACTGGGAGACAGTATGTTTTCTCTAAAAGCATGAGCTTGCCTAGGAATAGGAAGAAAAGCACATGTTCCATTAAGCAAAGTGGTGAGTGTCACTGCTAAAGTGGGAGGCATAGCCAGTCAGCCTAGACAATTACACAGTGTCTTTTGTGCATATTTAAATACCATTGAAGAGGTCATATGGCAAATCCAAAATGCTCATTGCTGCTTCACCGGAGAAGTCTGTGTCATCTTGAACAGAAATTCAAGTGCAGGATGTGTTCAGAGCTTGTTTAAAGCATGCTGTGCTGAGCAAATGTATACTCACGCCTATGGTGGGGTGAAAGCCTCCAGTATTAGCAGGGTTGGTCTGTACTATTTTAAATCTGATTTAAGAATTGGAAAATTGACATTTGCCATGTGAAGCCATGTTGATGACCGTACTAGAGCCACATTGAAGGTGTATGCTGGAATTACAGCAGGTTGAGAATTTTTATGATTTTGACTCCCTATGATTTTTTGGTTTTTATGATTTTGATGCACCTCTGTTGTTTTTTGACCAGTTTACACAGTGGTCAAAATGTTAGAAAATTCAACCAACATTTTGGAATTTTTTTATGAACATTTTTCTGCCTTTTTCAGCCAGCTAAAATTGGAATCTGAAATATTTGCACACTGTTTATTACTCCTGGGGAAATTCTGTGCCTAAAAATTCTGTGCACAATATTTTAAAATTCTGCAAAATGCTGCGAATTTTATTTGTCAAACTAACACTATAGAATCACGCCAGTTTCAATTTTTTTCATAATTTATTTCAAAATACCTGTCAGCAAGTATGTCTGTAACAATACAGGCGCACACAAAAATTCCCCCAGGAGTAGAAAGTTAAAGAAACCCCTACGACAACCCAGTTTATGTTTCTCTGCCCCTTCCCCCGCCAGAGCCCAGCTGGGGGGCCAGACACTCACACCCCATCCCCCCCTAGAGTCCAGCCGCAGGCCCCCTCCAGCCCAGACACTCACACCCCTTCCCCTTTTCTCCTCCCCCGGCGCAGAATTCCCCCAGGAGTAGTTTGACACCACACACAGTGTACATAACAGCAGGTATAAATCATCAGGGGTAATATAATCAATGGTTGGGGAAGAAATTCTGTACTATTAACTGTGTTGGTATGTGTGAACACTAGGCAAAGTTTGGATAACATTATAGCAGTTCGTGAGTCAGGGGAGAAGCTTACAAAACAAAACAAAAAAAACCCTATTTAGTTATGTAGCTATCAGTCTATTTTAGGTATTTCTATGGCGCTCATAATTTTATTGTCTAAGACGCTTTCAACCTTTTAATATACTTCTCCTTACAACACCCTGTGAGTTATGAGCGTGCTATTATCCTCATTGTATAGACGAGGAACAAGTGATTTGCCCAAAGTCACACACAGTTTGGCGGATCTGGGAAATGACCTGAGGTCTCCTGAGTGCCACAATAACCACTGGCCCATCCTTCTCTCCTTCCTAATTTAAAGCTTGCATATGCGTGTGCGTATATTAAGCGGCAAGGGTAACAACAGCTATAGTTCAGGTAGGCATCCTGAACACTTCCTATTAAAAATCATGTATTCAGAATTACAACACCGTGAAATTTCAATTTAAATAGCTGAAATCATGACATTTATGATTTTTAAAATCCTATGACTCTGAAATTGACCAAAATGGACTGTGAATTTGGTAGGCCCTACCAATAACCAAATCAACACATAGAATTCACTGATAACTACACAGCAGCTCCACGCACACTATACTTGGCTCATTTGTTGTAGAAGTTAGAAGGTGTGAACAATTTGTAATACTGGGGCAGGCATAACTAAATGCCTGTGCTCCTCTATTAAGGGGGAGGAATCACTAAGCCCAGGCTACAATTGATTTCTGGGGACAACAAATGGAAAAAAATAGAAGTGGAAGTGAGGTTAAAGGTAAAAAGTTGAAGATCAAGAGGGGGGCACTGAGCAGCGAATCCCTGACAGTATTGATTACGCCTCAAAGATGTCTAGAGAGTCAGTGGACACTGCCCAGAGGAACTCAGCTGGAGACGTGACCGAACAAGGGAATGGAAATGGGTCCAACAGTGGCAGCTCACACTCCCATTCCAGCTTCCTTCTCCTAGAGTGATGGACGGCCATCTTGGCCAGTGCCAGGAGGAGGCTGACAAGGAAGTCCCACAACTCTGTGGAGCCACAGATGGGGTGTGCATAAATGAGGAGGCGTGGGGAGAAGAACAGCCAGATCTTCAGTAAGAGGTTCTGGGGTAGCTGGATGAGGGGCTGTAACCTGGCACATCCTACACAGATGTGCACCAGGGTCTCCCTCTCGCCACAAAAGGGACAGGTGTCAGGGGAGTAAATGTTCACAGTTGGCCACACTGGGTATGTCTACACTGCAAGCTTACTGTGCGTGGTTGCTTCTGAACACGGCTGTTCAGACTGGGGGAAGAGTGGGAAGGGAGGGCACAACAGGGGGTGGAGTCCCAGGAACAGCCATGGTGGTAGAAGCCCAGCTAGATGGGCTAGCAGGTGTCCTAGATCCATTTCCCAAAAATCTGTTTGAGGGGAGGACCAGGGAACAGCCTGGAGAGGAAGTGGCAGAGGACCAGGAATCAGATCCACAGTGTGGTAAGCGGTGCCTGCCTTCTTATCGTTACCACGGAGGAAAGTGTAGCCTAAGTGGGAGGGATTTCCAGGTTATGACCAATAAAATTATTGTTATGGAGGATATTATGTGCAATGAGGATGTGTTTAACTTCAACTGAGGGTGGAAACCACAACATTTCCTGGCCTCCCTTTCTTCCCCTTTTCCCTCTACACCACTTATGATCCAAGATGGACCCCAAGAGGGGGAAAAATTAAACATGTGCTAGTGATTCATTTTAACTATCTTTTCAGTTATGATTAAAAATATAAAGAAATTAAGGGTTACAGGATTAGCAAGCCTGAGTGCTTAGCTTTGCACATACTGTCCTCTTTCCAGCTCAGTCACACTGGGAGAATTATATAGATTTATACCAGGTCCGTAACAAGCATTGAAACATAGTCCCAGACAGTATGGGTTATAAGTCTGCATTAAGTGAAAAAGGCCCTTGTGGACTCAGTGCTTGGTCTCCTGGTCTTGTCTGTTTGTGGCAAGCTGTCTGGGCTGAGGAGGTAGGGGAAGTGGGAGGAAGAGGTGAAGTCAGTTCAGCTCTTAGCAAGCATCTACATCTTAGTTCAGAATCCTGTTAAAGTTTGCCCACATTTCTCCCCACTCCTGGTAGGCAATGCTGGAGAATTTTTAATGTAGGAGAAATCCAAGGTGTTTGGTGAGATTCCTGAGTAGGGCAAACTTCTAATGGCCATTTTGGTAGCTTATCAATAAAAATTTCCAATTAGTGAGGAACTACAAACCCTGGGATATGCCTCCAGAAATCCTAGTGCCATACACGTGTAACTGCCATGCCAATGTGGACATAGATACACAGGTATAGGTTGTAAGCAGCTCTCCAGTGTGGGTGCTTGGAGGTGGGCTTGGCTAGCATGCGCCTGAGCCAGGACAGGGGTACACACCGCAGGGTAGGCAATACCCATTGTGTGTGCCTCATTGTCTGGATGCACAATGGGAGCGAGACACCCGAACTATATTTGTAGTGGGGCTGAGCACTCACGACTAAAACTACAGATGACTGGAGATGTGCTTTGACAAAATGATAAAAACTCTGAAAATTGAGGCCAAGGTGTCTCAAGTGGGCACCCAAAATTAGTGACCCCTTTAGACAATGTTGGCCTTAATCGCTATGTGCCTCAGTCCCTAAACTGCAAAATGGGGATTATAATATTGCCTATTCTCACAGAGGCAACGTGAAGAGAAATTCATTAATGTTATTGAAGCACTCCGCTTCTGAGGTGAGAGCATCATAGACATGCCCAGGAGGAAACTAATAATTTTGTATTCAGCACAGGCTTTGGATGGTACACCATAAATAAGGCCTCGGGCCACACACTGAATGAGGAGGATGAAAAGAAACACTGAATAACTATTTGTTCACTAAGTGAGGCAGGGGTAAAAAATAGTACATGATCATGTCATTAAAGACTGTATCATAATGCATACACGCAAGGGGAGTGAATGAAGGTTTCTCAGGCAACCTTAAGTCTGACATTTTCTAACTTGTGAATGCTTGGCTTGGCAACCTTCTTTTAATGTAGTTATTATGTAATTATATTTAGTGCCATGATAGCAAGTAACATAACACTGAATGAACAGAGCATCACAACTGTCCATATCTCTTACAAAGAAATGTAAGATGTGTACGACACCACTAACTCATGAGCTTGTCTTTGCAATACTTTCTCCCCACTTCTTCTCCCACTTCCCCTGTTATAGCTCTGCTGAACTTGTCAGCTCTTTGGGGCAGCAAACGTGGGCCAAGTAGAGCTGCTCCCGATTTACTCGCATGTAAGTGAGTAGAATCTGACCCTGTGCCTTTGTGGCCCTGTGGCACCTAAAGCACCATGGGGGCACAGACGGAATAAACTATTAACGATAGTAATAAATAAATGAAGTTTCTGTCATCATTCCCCTCTCCTTCAGCCAAGTCCGCAGCCTCTGTTATGTGCACTGGTTCCTTGAGCAGAGTATGCCATTACTCTGAAGCACAGAGTGATGCAATAAACCAGCAGAAAAATTCATTAGCGTTATGTCAGCATAATTGGCCTGATTCTTATCTCACTTACACCAGCGTAAGGCCTCACTTCAGGGCAGCGCTTAAGTATGTTATCTTATTGCATTGCATTTGTGCCCTTCTTGTGAGCTTGTTTGCCCCTGTGCTGCCACGCACTGGCTCTCAGTCAGTGAGGAAGATGGCCCGGGTGCTAGGATATGAACCAGGGATTTGGGAGCTCAAGGTTCAATTACAGACTCTGATACAGGCTTCCTATGTGACTTTGTGCAATCACTCAATCTCCCTGTAACTCACCTCCTCATCTGTAAAATGGGGATAATAGGACTTCCCTATCTCACAAAGGAATTGTGAGGCTATGTTAAAGGCTGTGAGATGCTCAAATACTACGGTAATGGGGGATCTGCAAGTACTTTATGTAGACCCTTCCATGGTGCTCTCATCAGGTAACATTCTACACATGTTTACAAGCAGTCATAATGCCCCAGTGAGGTGAAGTATTTTTATCCCCATTTTATAGATGGAGAAATCGAGGCAGAGAAGTTTTTTGATTAGACCAAAAGTATTGAGGATGCCTTTCCCACTAGATCTATGTCTTTGCCACTAGTCCATAATGCCTCTCTCACTAATGAACTGTCCCTTCCTGTCCCACCCCCCTGTAGTCAGCAGGCAGCAATCATCAACTTGCACTGTACTTACTGTTCATAGTAAAAGATCTTCACAGTGCTGCACTGGAAGTTATGGTGAGGACATGGAACAAGGTATGTTATTTAAAGCACAACAATTATACAATATAATAACAAATGTTTGCATTTTACAATGTTTTATCATATGTTTAAGGGGTAATGTTTGGAGTAGAGGGGGGTTATACCAAGGGTAATAGATGGCTTTTGCAGGCAATTAATGAAGCAAAGGTAAGGTATGTAAGTAAATGTAACAGAGGTTTATTACCCTGTGCAGTTTACTCCACTGTGAGCATCATTCTTGTTACATCACACAAGGTAAAGCATGGCAAACCGTACCATAATTATTTTGTAGGGCTGTCATTTAATTGCAGTTAACTCACGCGATTAACTCAAAAAAATTAATCGTGATTAATTGCAGTTTTAGTCGCACTGTTAAACAATAGAATACCAATTGAAATTTATTAAATATTTTGGATGTTTTTCTACATTTTCATATATATTGTATTCTGTGTTGTAACTGAAATCAGTCTATAATATTGTTGATTACAAAGATTTGCACTGTAAAAATAATAAACAAAAGAAATAGTGTTTTTCCATTCACCTCATACAAGTACTGTAGTGCAATCTTTGTCGTGAAAGTGCAACTTACAAATGTAGATATTTTGTTACATAACTGCACTCAAAAACAAAACAATGTAAAACTTCAGAGCCTACAAGTCCACTCAGTCCTACTACTTGTTCAGCCAATCGTTAAGACAAACAAGTTTGTTTACATTTACAGGAGATAATGCTGCCTGCTTCTTATTTACAATGTCTCCTGAAAGTGAGAACAGGCATTTGCATGGCACTTTTGTAGCCGGCATTGCAAGGTATTTACATGCCAGATATGCTAAACATTCATTTGCCCTTTCATGCTTTGGCCACCATTCCAGAGGACATGCTTCCATGCTGATGACGCTCATTAAAAAAATAATGTGTTAATTAAATTTGTGACTGAACTCCTGGGGGAGAATTGTATGTCCCCTGCTCTGTTTCACTTGCATTCTGCCATATATTTCATGTTATAGCAGTCTCGGATGATGACCCAGCACATGTTCATTTTAAGAACACTTTCACTGCAGATTTGACAAAAAAGGGTAGAGTCGGGGCAGGGGGGGCATGAGCACCCACCGGCGCCGGGGAAACTTGGCGCCTAGGATTATGGTTATAAGGGCCTGTGACATCCCAAATGTTTTCTGTCCAATTTCTTTTGGACAGAAAATTGGGGTTTTGACTGAACCCCCACTATCCAAAGTTCCTTCTGGAGGAGGCTGCTGTGACGATGCAGAACTGTGCTGCCATTCTGCAGTCCATGGAGGGACAATTCCATCCTTCCCATGAGAGCCTCTGAGCACAGGCCAGTTACTTGCGTTCTGTGCATGGACCTACATAGGCTATGTCTTCACTACCCGCCGATCCGGCGGGTAGCAATCGGTCTATCGGGGATCGACTTACCGCGTCTAGTGAAGACGCGATAAAATCGATCCCTGATGGCTCTACTGTCGACTCCGGAAATCCACCACGGCAAGAGGCGGTAGCGTAGTTGATGGCGGCGCGGCAGCGGTCGACTTGCCGCCGTCCTCACAGCCAGGTAAGTCGACCTAAAATACGCCACTTCAGCTACGGTATTCACGTAGCTGAAGTTGCGTATCTTAGGTCGACCCCCCGCTGTAGTGTAGACCTAGCCATAGTCTGTTGTGTTTTTACCAGTAAGGGAATTACAGGCTCCCCATATATATGGGGATGAATTATGAACAAGAGGTGAATCCTAATGAAGACAACTTCTTCCATGGAGTTTTTTGGGGGCTAGCTAATAAATCAGCTTTGAATGTTACATTAGATACTGTATATTATCCTCGAAATTAGAAAGTGCTGCAGAATACATATCAGGTATGTTTGCATTAGTAATTGTGCCTTTGAGGTAAAATAAAGTATTAATAGGAAGGGAGTAATAGAATTTGCAGCAAATCTATTCACAGGGACATTACGTTTCCAAGTGCTGTAGGAGTTCTGTACCAAGGTCATTCGTTTCTCTCTCCTCATTTCTGTCTGCTGCAGTTGTCCCAGTAGTTGCCTTACAATGTTCTGAATTTTGAATTGCCAGCCAAATGTGTTGAAGGATGTTTTCAGTTTATTTGCTGGAAGTGGTGGGTTTCTCAACTGCTTTCCTTGAATCACCTTTTGAGGTTTTGTCTTTATGAGCTGTGAAGCTTTTGTCTATATTCAGTGATTTTGATGAGCTTCTCAAAATTCTGTCATTTGAGTAAATTGTGCCAGGCCTTGGCTTCTCTAAGTATCCTCTCTGATGATTAGGCTGAATTCCATTATAGGTGTGATGTTTATAAAGGTGCAATAAAAAAAAACAACCAAAGAGGGGCTGGGAAAGACAATTGAGTGTCTGAGACAATGCAGCAGAGAGGTAGAGATTAATTCCCCCTAGTCATTCACTCAGTGCAGTAAGGTACTTTGTCCATAGAATGCCATAAGTCTCTCAAGATGCCACCGGCACAATTCGATCTTCTACCTTTAATGTGGAGTAGATTTAGGGGATTATGGGCAGCTCAGAGTGCTTTTAACCTCTCCCCCCTGGGTCTTGATAATTCAAAGCAACTTCCCCTGGCAGCTGCTTTGGGCTAGGAAGGCCCGAGGTTGCAATCAGGGCACAGAGTGAATGGACTGTGTTGCTCCTCCTTCACAGACACTTTGAAAAGAAAACATGATTTCTTTCTGAAAGTGAAGGAAAACCACAAGTAAAATCCCAATCTCCTTGTTCAGCTCAAATCCCAAATGAATTCAGTGAGGGTAAGGACTCAAGGAGTCTGTGCCTCCCTTATGTTGAGTAGCACTTTATGAGATGGTTAGTCCTTTTGATGCCAGTGAGATTCCTTCTGTAATGAGGTATGGCTCACTGTGAGGACGGTTGACAGAATCAGGCCCTACTGAATGAACTAAGATGATATATCACAAAGAGAATTAAAGAAATACTTCATTAAAAACCCCCACATATTTAAGATCAGAGGCCGGTTTGGGGTTCCCTTTACTTGTGCATGGCTGCCAATGGACCCAAGAGCTGTTTTAATGACTGGAAATAGCCAAGGCCTTGGGGACACCAAGGGTCGTAGTGAATTCTCCATCACTGACCATTTTAAAATCAGGATTGGATGTTTTGCTAGAAAATCTGGTCTAGGAATTATTCCTAGATGATTCCTTCTGGCCTTGGAATCTAGGAATCTATGAAACACCCAGGCTATGCCACCTCCTCCATGAGAGCATTCTGGGCACTGACCCTTATGCTGGGAACCCTGCCGCAGCTGGCATAAAGACAACTATGCTGACTCTTAAATCTTCTGGGGACTTCCCCCTACACTGGAGGATAGCCTTTATGATAGCTTCAGACCACCAGAGTGTACATATACCTCATGTACCTCTTATTTACTCAGGTGTAGCTCCATTGTTTTCAATGGAGTTACTCTGGATTTACACCAGCATCATAGAGCCAACCTCTGTGCCCAGGTTCACTTGTATGACCTCAATTGAAATCAGTGACTTTGCCTGGGTGTGTCAGAGTAGAATTTGGCCCTACGGGTCTGATTCTACTCTCATATATATTCCTGAGTTACATCAGTGTAACACCATTGGGGTTGATGGCATTACTCTGTTTTACATGTGAGAGAATAATTTAGCCTTTAGTCTTTTTCCGTCTCAGTTGTTTTTAATACACTGGCAAAAACTACAAGTAAAACCCTAAAGAGAAAAAGAGCTTTCCATAATGTTTTTCCTAAGCAAAATATTGATAGTAACAACTTTTATGTGTGTGAGAAAAGTAATAATCAAATCAGTCTGATTTCTTACTGAAGCAGAACAAATCTGTCTTTTGTTTTCTGAGCCGTAAACAAAGGTAAACAGACTTAGGCCTTTGGGCATCTCCTTCCCGCAGGAGGGATTATTGAAAAGCACCATAAGTAATGAAAATGTAAATGGGGCATAAAATACATTTTAGAAAAAGAAATTGTAAGCACTTTGCATCCTACTTTTTAAATTTAAGTGAAGAGCATTTCCTGTCACTCTTTTTATTACAAAAAGTAGAAGAGTGACTTTCATATGGGAGAACTTAAAACAATATATAGAACCTCCTGTGACATCTTTTCTCACATTTATTTATTTTCCTGGCTATGTTTGGTAGCTATTAAAATCATGTACATTTGAAAGTAGGATTACGCTCCCTCGTATTCCATCTTTCCTTCTTTTTCCTCTGATTTTTCATAGTACGAACGTCATCTTCTTAATCTTGAGATCCTTTCAGACCCACCTCCCCTCTTTTCCCTAGTTCTGATCTCATACCTTCTCTGTAGCAACCATAGTCCTTGCTTACATGAAAAAGTGCTCTCAGGCCAGTATTGGGGACTGAAGTTGAAAATAAACTCCCCGTAATGCAATGGATGCCATTGGTTGATTATAGTGCTCATCCAACCCACAGCATTTGTTTGCATCTTGGCTGTTCATTTCTCTTCTCTTGGTGCAGGGCTTTGTACTCATTAGTACTGTATCAAATCTCCCCTCATTAGCTTGCAGCGCCGATCTCTCCTGGCCACTTGGAAGCTTGGTTCTGTTTTCCTTTGTTATTGCTACTTCTCCAGTTCTGGTGCTATCCACCAAGTTAATTATGGTGGAATTTACACCAAAAAAGCACCAAGCAGGATTACTGGCCTAGTGGATGGGGGGGGGGGGGGGGGGGGGGGGGGGGGGGGGGGGAAGCAGTAGATTTAATACATCATTATTTTAGTAAAGCTTTTGATGCAGTCCCATAAGCAAACTAGGAAAATGTGGTCTAGATGAAATTACTATAAGGTGGGTGCAAAACTGGGTGAAAGACCATGCTCAAAGAGTAATTATTAATGCTTTGCTGTCAAACTGAGGGGACATAGCTAGTGGGTCCTTCCAGGGTCAGTCCTGGATACAGTACTAGTCAGTATTTTCATTACTGACTTGGATAATGGAGTGGAGAGTATGTTTATAAAATTTGCAGATGACACCAAGCTGTCTAGAGGACAGGATTAGAATTTGAGAATTAGTCTGAAATCAGCAAGATGAAATTCAATAAAGACAAATGCAAAGTACTTCACTTAGGAAGAAAAAAATCAAATGCATAACTACAAAATTGGGAAGAACTGGCTAGGCAGTAGTACTGCTGAAAAGTATCTGGGGGGCATAGTGGATCACAACTGAATATAAGAAAACAATGTGATGCAGTTGAAAAAAACACTAATGATTCTGGGGTGTAATAACAGGAGTGTTGTATGTCAGACTTGGGAGACAACTGTCCCACTCTACTTGGGATTGGTGAGGCCTCAGCTGGAGTACTGTGTCCAATTCTGAGAGTCATAATTTAAGAAAGAGGTGGACAAATTGGAGAATCCAGAGGAAAGCAACAAAAATGATAAAAAGTTTAGAAAACCTGACGTGTGAGGAAAAGTTTAATAAAAAACAACTGGGCATGTTTAGTTTTGAGAAAAGAAGACTGAGGGGGGACCTGATAACAGTCTTCAAATATGTTAAGGGATGTTATGAAGAGAACAGTGATCAGTTGTTCTCCATGTCCACTGAAGGTAGGACAAGAACTAATAGGCTTAGCCTGCAACAAGTGAGAGTTAGGTTAGATATTAGGAAAAACTTTCTAACTATAAGGACAGTTAAGTATTGGAACAGGCTTCCAAGGAAGGTTGTGGAATCCCCATCACTGGAGATTTTTAAGAACAGATTATTGGACAAATAACCTGTCAGGGATGGTCGAGGTTTACTTGGTTCTGCTAGCACAGGGGGCTGGACTTGATGACCTCTTGAGGTCCTTTCCAGCCCTACGTTTCTATGGTTCTAAGCATGAAGACATGAAGCAGCTGGGCAGGAATTTAAGAGAGTCCTGGAGAGGGCTACACTGAGGGGGAAGAGTGGCTGCCTGAAGCCTGAGAAGTGCATGACCATTGTGATGTAAGCAGCAATACAGGCAATGATTGGAATTACTCATATTGATTGTGGTAGTGGCCATAATATAATAGATGCTTTGAAAATCCAGAAGAGCTATAATACCTGCCCTAAAGAGCATGAGGTCTACATGCATCCCAGTCATTTCCTGGTAATAGCTCATCATATGGTTCCACTGAAGTATCTGGAGCAGAGGATGGTGAGCTGGAAAGAAGACACCTGTTACGTCTTTGGCAATTATTGGGATATATATTTTTGTAGGGTTGTCATTGTTTATATTTCATGGGATGTAAGTAACACTTTTGTAAGTTGTTTAAAGTCAATACAAAACCTGCTATTGCATTTTCTTAACATGCCAGCAGATGGCCCTAGAGTTTCCATGAGTCAGAGTTTTCTGTAATACAGGTGACTGAAAATAGTTGTAGAGCTTTGAAATAAGCTTCTTCCTATCAGATAAAACCATTCTAAATCTTCATACCTGGGGGTATGTGTGTCTGTCTGCAGGTTTCCTTCTTCACAGTGAAATACAATGTGCACCCCATCACGATGGTACTTAAAACATCTCCTAATCCACTGTATAAAGAACTTTAAAGCCATATCACTGTTAGAGCTGGTTGGGAAATGGAATTTGCATTCCATGTGAAGTTCTAAAATTTTGAAATTTGTTTTCATTCTGAATCAGAACCAAAATTCAAAATTTCCCACAGAACGGAAAATCCAAAAGAAAATGATTTGGAAACATCAAACCATTTTGTTTTGATAATGTCAAAACTTTATAATATAAAATTTTAAATATAATATTATATCTATTCATATATAACACAGTAAAATGCACATTATAATATAGTATAAAAGGCTAAACAAAATGTTGATGTTGAAATGAAACAGTCTTACCTTATCGAAACAAAACATTTTGACATCAATACCAAACGGGTGAAACAATTTGTTTCGACGCTCTTCCGTTGAAAATTTAGTTGAAATTGACATGTTCCTGCAAACTGTTTGGATTTTGATGAAACTGTGTTTTTCAATGATACACTTCCATGGAAAGTTTTACAACCAGCTCTAATCATGACATTAGGGTCAGCATGGAGCTGGATATGCACCCTGACAGAAACTGTAGAAGCAAGGTGCTGTCCCTGAAGGAGGCACAATGTCTCCTGTGGAACACAGCTGCTGCTCTACCCTATACAGGTGCATGTACAGTGCATTCCCCTATGTAGTTGGTAGCTCTAACCAGTTCAGGCAGTGGAAGGGTTGGGACAATGACCTCTTTCCCTCCTATAGATCTCCATGGGGAGGAAGAGCTCAGGAGCTTCACAAATTAAAGCTGTTAGTGTTCACATTGGGGATTCTGGTTCCCATCTGTGACAGGATAGTAGCTCACCGCTGCGGCGCCTCCTCCTGGTCGTCTCAGGGAATTAGTGCGAACCAGTAGAGCGCCCTCTTCGGGTGGCGTCCCGCCTGTCATCTCGCCTTTGCTAGGTGCGCGGACTTGCGTTGCCCCCAACGTACGGCGTCCTCTTCAGGAACACTGTCCTCCGACAATGTCCCTTTATCCACTCACACCCCCTTCCGGGGGGGGGGTTGGATGACCCACAGTCTTACACCCTCAAGTCCGATCCCCTCGGTCAAGGATCTGGTGTAGTTTCAGCCGGCCGCTCCCTGCGGCCTATAGCTGAGGGTATGGCCCAATGGAACAATAAGGGGGGCAAGGGGGGGGGGGGCCTCAGGCCCGCCCACTACTCTGAGTCCCAGTCCAGAGGTCCTCTGGCGACAGTCTTGCTGTCTTCCTTCTCCTTCCTCCTCTGACTACTCCTCTGGACCACTTCCCCAACGGCCCTTCTCTGTGCTAGGCCTTCTCCTTCCCGACCTGCCTCCTGGCAGGCTACGGAGTAGGGCCTTCTCCTACTCTCTGAAGCTGGCCTGCACTGTGCTGTCCGTGGTGCTGGCCTCCCAGCTCTGGAGACAGACCTTCCCCTCTGAAGGCCTGGGACAGACTGACTGCTCTCGCTCTGAGCAGTCTTTTATATGGCTGAGCCGGGCCCTGATTGGCTGGTCCCAATCTGTCTTCTGATTGGCTCCCAGTAAGCCCTTCTCGGATTGGCTGCGCGTCTACGCAGGCGCCCAGGCCTGCTGCAGCCCACCCTCTCCTGGCGTGGGGCAGCCGCCCCACCACACCATCCAACAAACATTTCTTAGTGAAATGAGTTTGGTAGCTAATAGCTCTGGCTTGTGGGATTGCAGTTGCAGTTAACAGCAAATGGGGTTCTGTAAACTTAGATTAAAATTCTAGGTAGACAGACGTGCTTTACTCAGTGCTGTCCCCTTACGTCAGGTTTAGAAGGGAAGTGGGAGGAAAAGACTGTGGATTATTTTCATTAATAAGCATTTATTCCACACTGTAAATTTACATGCTACTTTGCAAACTTAGGGTATGTCTACACTACCCGCCGGATAGCGATCGATCTATCAGGGATCGATTTATCGCGTGTAGTGTAGACGCGATAAATCGATCCCTGATCACTCTCTCCTCGACTGCTGAACTCCAGCTCAGCGAGAGGCGGAAGCAAAGTCGACGGGGGAGTCGCGGCAATCAACCCCGCACTGTGAGGACGCGAAGTAAGTCGAACTAAGATACGTCGACTTCAGCTACGCTATTCTCGTAGCTGAAGTTGCGTATCTTAGGTCGATCCCCCGCCCCCCCCAGTGTAGACCAGGCCTTAGATAAGGCACGTTCCCTGCCCTACTGAGCTTATACAGCTAAGTAGTTCCTTCAGGGAAAATTCACTGAGCAAACTAAATTAATTATTAAAGGAAAAACAGTACTGCAGTTGGAATCATCTTATGCTAACCTTATAAGGGACGTTCCAGTTCTCAAAAGAAGTGAGTTTGGAGGAATATGCTGACTTCTTATATCTATTGCCTGGTGAAAATACTGATCTTTACTTTTACTACGATTTTCATTTTGCTGCAGAAGTCATCAGTTCCCTCTATTGACACCTGCTCTATGTGACCAGTGGGTTGTGCTGCTACTGTCTTTTTGTTACACAAAGAAAACCCCCTTTCTGCCATCACCTCATTACCAGTCAAATTGAGCACTTTATCTGGGTCTAACTCCTTCAGTCTCTGTTTCCCTCGTGGACTCTTTCTCCCAGGGAATATTTTCTATGTCTGGGGGTCTCCTTGCTCTGACTTAAAAGTGAAATGACCTTGTGGTCAGGGTCTAGACAGCAGCATTCTCCAGAAGCTCATCTGTCCCTCTCCGTAACCCAGGGGTCGGCAACTTTCGGCATGCAGCCCATCAGGGTAATCCGCTGGCAGGCCGTGAGACATTTTGTTTACGTTGACCATCTGCAGGCACAGTCCACCGCAGCTCCCATTGGCCGGGAACGGTGAACCGTGGCCACTGAGTCAGGGCTTCGAGTCAGCAGTGGGGAAAGCCCAATTCCAGGCATGAGGTGTTGGAAGAGCAGGAAGACAGACCCTCAGGGAGAAGGGGCTGGGCCTAGCTGACACTGGGATGAAGACTGTGTATGTGAGAGTTCTATTTTGTGCAGCACTTAACCACCTGGACTGCAGAACTGGAATGTTTTGAATCTCTGGCATGGGTAGGCTTCTTATGGGACCCAGGCCTCAGCAGAGCCATGCTGGCCAGCAGTGGAGGCTATAGGACTGTCATGACCTTTGACAGTTATCCAAGCCTTCTGGAGTAGAACCCAGTCTGTCCTCACTGTGTTGATTGTTTGTATTACTTTAGTACCACAGACCAGGATACCATTGTCTTGGCATTGACAGGTGCCAGGTTTTCTGCCCACTCTGTGCCACTTTTACTCTACACATCAGTAAAGAAACTATCATTTCTGCTGCAGCCAAAAACTGATGTCTAAAGGAGAGCAGCCTGAATCAAATGCCTTTGCATTTCTCTCCTCTCAGCTTTGCCATACAGGATTTGGTTTCTAGACAATATGATTGATATACTGAGTTCTGTATATTTTATTAGGTGAAAAGTACCCACTGAGGCATAGTATCATTTCCAAGGGTGACCTTGTGACAGCAGCAGTGCACATAAAAATGGTAAGTCTGGGTAAAATCCCTGGCTGAACAGTCTGGAGGGATGGCTAGAAAACTATTGATAGATGGGTCAGATTAACAGATAAGTGCAGAGTCAAAGATTGATAAGCAGCAAATCTGGGGAAGCAATGGGTTAGGATGAACATAAAGAAAATTAAAGGAAAAGCGGAATGCAGCAAAGAAATTGGAAGTGGGGTAATGGGGACAAGATGCCTTAAATGAACAGGTATTCTTCATGAGGAACTATGGCCATTCCAAAGTGTTTGCTAGTTGGTCTGGGTTGGAGATGGAGAAGGGAACATTACCTCTACTAAATAAACTACTCAGGGTTTCTTCCGTGCCCAGTGAATTATCTTTCCTTGCTTTACTTTGTTCTTTGTGAGTTTTCAAGCAGTGCAGATAAATACCACATTGATTTTCTCTCTCACTTTTTAGCAATGATGTGGAATGTTTTTTTGTTTTTGTTTGGTTTTTTGGTATGAAGAAAACAAAGTTGTCTCTTAACCACCAGCTGGGTTTAATTTCCCATTCTACTAAAGAGACAGACTGAGGCCCCAGCCAGAACACTGAATCCAAGCACCTCCAATGATGAGGGAGCTGCAAATTGTGTCTGAATGTTGTATCCCCGGCCCATCCCTCATACTAAATATGTTGAGTCTTGGCTCCTAAGGGAGCATGTCTATTCCAGCTCAGGTGTGAAGATGGAAAATATCAGACAGTGGATCATAAAATCCATGACTTACGTGATCACGCTTTATGTTGTTGGTGTTTGAAGTAGCTGAAGTGGGAGTACAGAAATAATGCTTGCTGTTCTGTATTGTTTAGCTTTCCTGCCCTCCTACAATGTGCACAAGGCCATATATTAAAGTAGATGAGCTAGGAAAAGGGCATGAGACAGTCAAAGGAAGAGAAAACAGATTACCATCTCTGCTGAGACACATGAGATGAATTGGGGTAGATATGCCTGCTACAAAAACTACCTTTAGTAATTCACCTGCTGATAAATGTATTGACTGATCAGGGCCAACCATTTCCATGAGAGAGAAGTGTGGTCAAAATATGAGATTAGAAGCCAGGAGCTCCTGTGACTTAGTCCTAGCAGCCACCCCAACTTTGTGTGGTCCTGACAAGTCACTTAGGACCTAATTAGGAGTTGCAGTCCCTCAGCACCTCTGAAAATCAAGACTTTAAGATCTCTGTCTCAGTTCCCCATCAGTAAAGGGGTCTGCAAGGACTGTAAGGATTACATAAATGGAACGGTGGAAAGTACATTGAAGATTAAGGTTGCGATAAATGGTGCTCCTTGTTAGAATTTAAATAGTGACCAGTTACCACACTGTGTTCCCCCTGTATTTAGAATGGACAATAATTTGATAGCTATGTGGTCTCAGTTGCCGAGTGTTGACTGGTTAATAACCAAGGTAGGCGCTCAAGCATTGAGCACTCTGAAGAACAAAGCACTGTCTGGGTGCAAAGTGTGACTTCAGAAAGGTTTCAGTGCATTTTAATTTTTGCTGAGGCCCTTGTCATACCTCCCTAGAGCTTCACCTCATGCTTCCTAATCACATTTTTGTTCATCTCAGCTTGCATTGTGCTCTTGTATCTCCGTGAGAGTCTCTTGTAATATGATTCCCTCCGGTGAGGTTTTACCTCCTACAATTTACATGGCTGCATACTGTGCACTCTTTACAATGATTTCATTAGCATAAAAACATAGAGTACAGTCTCATTTAAAAATGTAATCCATGAACAATTCAAACTAAAAATCTCTCTGTACTGTAGAAAAGAATTTATAGGTGTGTTCAATTTTGCTGACGGAGTGGTATTATTCCTGTGAGACTTTGTTAACGTAGGTGAGGTGCTGTGCAATGCTTTGGACTGAAAGATATTACAGAAATATCAGGTGTGGTGGTGGTCATTATGAAAAAAATCATGTTGAGTGTGAAAGGGAGCTCACACAAGTTTGACCCTGGAGATCTCTGGACTTCAGAAGAGTTACAACAAGGATAAATGTGACCCATTTACTTTCCCTCGACGTTTTGGAATTGTCCAGCTGTATATGGCAAAATTGACTTTCTCAGACAAAACGAGTGAGTTTAATTCATCTCTGTGTAAGTAGCCAATAAGGTTAAGGAAAATAAGAAATTTAAAAAATAGAACAAACCAAAAACTGCTTGCAAGCGGCATAGGTCTGTTCCTGGATAGGTATGCTAAAATTGCTAAAAATGCAGAATTGTGTAATCAATATTTCTGTTCTGTGTTGGGAAAGAAGCTGGATGACAGCTTACAGTGATGATGAATCGGTTCCATCAGCAAACAGGGAGGATGTTAAGCAGACAAGTGTGTCTGTGCAGGCACAAGTTTATGTGCTTTTGTCTTGGATTCATAACAAGCATGTATGACACCCGATCACATGATAGGTGTCCTGGATTCTAGGCAATACAGAGAGAGTGATTCATAGATTTTTAAGGCAGGAAGGGATCTTCTCTGACCTCCTGTATAATTCAGTTAAAGAATTTCACACAAAAATTCCTGCATCAAGCCCAGAGCTAGAGCATATTTTTTTAGAAAAACATCCAATTTTGATTTTAAAACTGAGTGATGGAGAATCCACCACATCCCTAGGTCAGTTATTCCAATGGTTAGTTAGCCTCATTAAAAATTTGTGGCTTATCTCTAGCCTAAATGTATATATCTAAAAGCTTCTGATATATTATGCCTTTGCTAGACTGAAGAGACCTCTATTATAAAAAATCTTCAGCCTACATAGGAGCTTTTAGATTGTTATCAAGCTAGATCGAGCTTCTTTAGTCACTTTTTAAGGAAGGGTTTCTGGAACTTGAATCAGTCTTGCAGTTCTTTTCTGAACCCTTTCCAATTTGTCAACATCCTTTTTGAAATATGGACATGAGCACTGGACATGATTCTGGTAATGGTTTCACCAGTGCTGTAGTCAATGGTAATTCCACCTGTGACCCATAGGTGCCTAGGGTAGCCAAGAAAATGCCAAGGTCAGGGCAGGTTGCAAAAGGAGAGCAGATTCTCCCAAAAGTGGTGGTAAACATTGAAGTTAGATTCATCAACCAGTCACAAACTGTGCTCCTGATTACCCCCCACCCCACTGGTTATCAAGGAGCTGAAAAAAGTAATCACACAGCCCCCTTTATTGCATTCCAGTTCTCTGGCTCCCAATTAGCACATAGGTCCAGTAAAGTGAGAAGTTATTTAAAAACTCTGCTCACTATACAAAATGTTCTTCTGATCCCCAAAGGACCAGCCACATTACCAGGTCAATATTAGTTTGGATCTTACCCAAAATACCACGCTGCCAGCCAATCTTTTAATATCTAAAAGTTTATTACAAAAGAAAAGCTTTTAAAATAAGAGAGATGTTAAATGGTCCAAGCAGTCAGATACATCTATAAAACTTCAGTGTCCACATATCAGGTTCTTAGCAGCACTGGTGAGTTTGCTGGCTTGTAGAGTGCCTCTGGAACACATCCAAAGCTTGGATGGGTCTGTCAGTCCTTTGTTCAATGCTTCAATTTGTAGAGAACTTGCTCCAGAGGTAAGAAGCAGGAGACAAAATGGAGAAGATGCAGTTGCCTTTTTATATCCTTTGCCATGTGGCATTGTCCCAAACATGAACTTACAGCACATGGGAGTCCCTGTCCACCAGCATGTCCCTACATGTCCTGCTGACTCAGAGGTGAAGCCCCTGGCTTCTCTCAATGGGTTCATTGTGTAGCTGATTGCCCTGGATGGGCCATTGAACAGGCTAGAAAGTGCTGATGCCGTTCTGTTTGGGGATGTCAGCCAGAAACACAGCACAAGTTTGAAATACAAATATACCACACACATTTATAACTCAGAATACAAAGGTGATACATACATATAAATCTGATTATCATATTTTTACAAATTATAACTTTTCCACTGATATGTTACGTGGCATATCTGGTAAGATTCATTGCAATTTTATAATATTGGTGTCACTAATATCATAAAGTGTCTCAGATAGTCCATACAGCGTCACACCACCTCCATGCTCCTACTCAGTATTCTCCTTAATAATGTCCTCAATATACACCCAAGGATAGTATTCAAACTCTTTGCTATAGTATTGCACCGGGTCTTTGTCAGAGTCAATACTTTCCAAGATACAATCCCTCACCCTGTAAGAGTGACCTACATTCTTTGCTCCTAGATGTATAACTTTGCATGTGACTATACTAAAAAGCATGTTGCTCAAAGGAGCCCAGTCCAACCTTACCAAGTGATCCAGATCACTCTGCAAAACAGACATGTCCTTAGCATTATGTATTACTTCACCTGTGTGTCATCTGCAAACTTTATTAGCAATGATTTGTATTTTCTTTCAAATCATTGAAGATATTGACTAGCATTGGGTCAAGAACAGACTTGTGAGGTTCCCCCAATAGAAACACCCCTTTTTGCATGATGATTCCCAATATACAATTACTTTCTGGACTTATTGGTTATCCAGTTTTTAACCCATTTAATATGTTCTACATTGATTTTGACAGTGCTAACTTCTTAATTAGAATGTGGCGTAATACTAAGTCAAATACCTTCCAGAAGTGTATTATGTCAACACATTTACCGCTATCAACTAAACGTGTAATCTCATCAAAAATATTGTTTGTTTGACAAGATCTATTTTCCCCTAAAACAATGCTAATTTCTCTGAAATATCTGTCAATCTCAAGGCGTGGATGTAACTCGGCTGCTTTTGTTTCTCTATTTGAAACCAAACCAAATGAAACTTCCACACAGCACTAGTAACTGCTTATCAATTATCTTGGGTTGTTACTCCAGTCTAGCTGTAAACTCTAACATAATTTTGGGGGGCAAATTTATCCCTAGTTTAAATGGCTGTATGGGTGTCACGCTAGGGATGAATTTTGATCTCCTCATTAATTCCAAGTGGATGCGGATGTGGGTGTGTGTATTTTTGTTACCTTCAAACTTCTGTTTGTGTTCCTGTGATGGGATGTGCATCCCACACAAGCTCTGATCTTGTCAATGAGGGTCGGAGCAGCCAATTAGGTCACCTGAGAGAAGGAGGACCAGGGTTAATTGAGAGTGAAGCCCAGCTGGGGAAGGGCTGGGCCAGCACCATAAAGCCAAGAAATTGAGAGCAGAAAGGGGCTTCAGGCGAAGAAGTCTGTAGTCACTCTCCGGGATGAAGGAAGTCATTAGGGACAAGGAGGAAGTCTAGGGGAAGAATTAGCCCTGGGATTCTGCCCCAGAGTAAGGAGCCTAGGAAGAGGCCAGGAGGGGGTGAAGCAGCCTCGGGGAGTAGACTAGATAAAGTAGGTCAGAGAAGATACAGATGCTGAGTAGGAAGGAGCCAAGGGAAGCAGGGACAGGAACTGAGGACCTGGATTGCTGGTTGTAGGGTCCTTGGGCTGGAACCTGGTGTAGTGGGCAGGCCCGGGTTCCTCTGCCCACCACTAGTATAATGGCACAGAGCCCCAATCCAGGGTCGAACACTGTCCAGAGAAGGCATTTCGACAGTGGTCCTGTTGGACTTGTAATCCTGGAAGGGGTAGCGAAATGGTGACCTGACCAGAGGGCCACGTTACCAGAAGAAAGATTATTACAGAGTGAGCAACCAGCATACTCTTTTTTTTTTTTTTTTTTTTTTTGGCTATACCTGGAACCAGCTAGAGCAAATGGCCCAGGATAGAGGACTCTGGAGATCTGTGGTTGGCGGCCCATTCCCCGATTGGGGTGACGGGCATGAGTGAGTGAGCAACCAGCCCCAAGGGGGCAGCCGAAGCAGCAAGAACTACTATCCCAGACCTAGACACCAGGAGGCATGCTAGTGGTGAGTGGCAACCCATAACCAATTAACTACTTTGTAGTTTCTTACTTTCTAGTCTTGATCTTTTTCTGAGTCAAGGGTCAAATGTCATTAACTACTACACACTGACTAAAAGTCAGAACCTTCTGTCTATCCAGAAGCAGGACTTTTAACCCCCTGCTGAGAAGGAACCTTTTAAAGGACACTTTAAAGGAGACAAAGCTGCTGTCTACTTGTAGGAAACACAAAGGGAACAAACGAGCTTAGATTGAAAATGTAATGCTCTGCTGGCCATTTCTGAAAACTCCATGGATGTGGCTATTTTCTGAACCTTGTGATTGTATGAATCGGATTTTACTTTACAGTTGTCACCTCGATCTATTTGATAAATATGACCTGAACACACATTAGTCTGGGGATGAGCTAAAGAGTACAGAGCCACATCTGGATCTGGACTTCACCAAAGGCTAGGGATGGTTGGTCACTCCACCTCAATAAAGGCATACAGAACTAGAGGGGGGTTCAGAGAAAGGCAACAAGAGTGATCCAGGGACAAGGGCATAGGAAAACTTATATCCAAAGAGAGATTGACAAGACTGGGATGCTTGACTTTGAAAGAAGATGAATATGAGGGCACATGATAAAAGTATATAAAATAAAGAATGGAATAGAGAAGGTAGATCAGATATTTCTGTTCTCCCTGTCTCATAATACAAAAGCAAGGGGACAGTCAATGAAACTAAAAGGGGAGAAATTCAATACCAATAAAAGGAAATACTTTCCTCCCACAATATATAATTAAACCATACAACTAATTGCCACAGGAAGTCATCGAGGTAAAGAATTCAGCAAGATTTAAAAAAGGGATAAGAAATTTGTATGGGTATCAAGAATTTCCAGAGCTGTCATAATGGTGCTAAAAATTGTGTGTAAGGGATATTAAGTCTCGTGCTTCCAGGCTTATCCCCGTCTCTAACCAATAAAGATCAAGATGAGATCTAATATGGAGGACAGGTTGCACTACATCTGCCTATTGCAGGATTCTTTCACCTTCTTCTGAGTCATTGCTGCTGGCCACTGTCAGAGACAGGACACTGGACTAGATGGACCTAGCTGCTGATCTGGTATGGAAATTCCTATGTTTGGATCTGGAGTTTCAATTGATGTCATTGTCCAACTCTCCTCATACAGTGCCAGCTCCTGAGCTAGTGTAAATCAGTGTAGCTTGTCTGATTTCAATGGAGTAATGTTGATTTACACCAGCTGAGAACCTAGCCCATGATTTATAATTTGCTCTTTTGCCTTGACATGAATGTATCAATCTGTAGATTAGGTGTGGACTGTCAGAACTCATGTCATCTGAATGAAATATTTCTCTCTGAGTAACAGCATTCTCACAGAATTTGCACTACAGGAATCATTAGTACGTCCAAGTGTCTCAAAAAGTTGTTTTTATCTTGGGTTCAATAAAGATTTGCAGTTAATTCTGAATTTGCACATCAGTCAACAAGATAATAGCTAATGACAAAATGTCACGTGCTTCCGTTTTTGGGGAGCCCAACTCGTGGCACCCAAAACTAGTAAACATTTTTCTGCATATGAGGTCTCCTTTCTCTGGGAAACATTTATTTGATTTCCTCGATTGTTCAAATATTAGCATAGATGGTAAAGTTACCCTTAGATCTTTTAAAATCACCCATCTCTTGTGAGCTTGCTTTCCAGCTTTTAAATACAGTATTTACTCACAAACATACAACTTCATTTTGGTCTCAGATCTGCACCATGTTGCTTCTTTATTTCTAACTGCATCATCTTTCTTAGCTCTCTAGATACCATATGCCTGGGCTTTAGAAAAAACACATAGTTCCAAAAACTACCACTAGATGTCCACACAACAGCACATCATTTCACAGCTCTTCTTTTACACCTCTTTGAACCGATTTCTCATGGCTCTCTAGTTAGTAATAGTCTCAGTTTGAGTTGCATTTCAGCCACCTTATGTGATTTCTGTACCTTCAATTTTCTTCTCAGCATGCTGCAATATAATTCCAAACCATTCAAGTGTATTGTACAAAGATCCTAAATGAACAGGCCTAAATGTAACATCTGAAGCCTCTGGTGTTGGCCACTGTTGGAAACAGGAGACAGGACTACATGGCCCATTGGTTAGATCTAATATAGCACTTCCTATCTTCTTGGAGTATCTGCAGGAAGTGTTTTGAATAAATTCGGCACAGCCTGGTAAGTCTATTTATCTGCATCTGGTCAAATAGCTTCAAAAGCTGACAGACTGGTAACAAGTTACAGCTTATGATGCAAAGTCCTTTGCTAGCTATTGTTTGTTTTTTGAAGGAATCAAGGGGCTCTTAAAATCCCACCACTGAAAGGGCGGTCTTCAAGAAAAATATCAATCTGAGGTGGCAAGTACCTAAGAAACACTCACCTTCTTGGCCTGCTTGTGTCTACCTCAAGTTCAGATCAAAGGAAAGACTAAAGCACATTTAAAACTTTATAACAGGATGTAAACAGGTTGGATATTAGGAAAAGCTTTTTCACTAGGAGGGTGGTGAAGCACTGGAACACGTTACCTAGGGAGGTGGTGGAATCTCCTTCCTTGGAGGTTTTTAAGGCCCGGCTTGACAAAGCCCTGGCTGGGATGATTTAGTTGGGAATTGGTCCTGCTTTGAGCAGGGGGTTGGACTAGATGACCTCCTGAGGTCCCTTCCAACCCTGATATTCTATGATTCTATGAAAATGATTTTGGGGGGCCCAAGAAGTCATGGCCTAAGGCCATTTCTCCACGTACAGTGCTGCAGCGGCACAGCTGTGCCAATACAGCTGTGCCACTGTAGCGTGTGTGGTAAAGATGCTCTATGCCGACAGGATACAAATAAAACCCCCACCCCCATGAATGGCATAAGAAACATAAGAGTTACACTAGCGCTTACGTCAGTGTAACTATGTCACTCGGGGTGGTTTATTCACACCCCCGAGTGACATAAGTTTTGCCAACATAAGTGGTAGTGTAGACATAGCCGTACTGTTGATTTTTTTTTGCAATGACTCTGCAGAGTATGTTAAATGCTGATAGGCAAAAGATAGAAATATATCTCTCATTCACAAAGGGTTTTAGATTCCTCATCTAAGCAATCAACTCCTTCTCTAGTGAGCTGTTATGATAATGGCGCACACAATTCCTGTACCTATTTACAACTGATAGTCTGACTGTGAATTTGGATATAAATAATAATCACGGTCCTCCATGAGGTAGGGAAGCATTATCTGCATTTTATAAATGAGGAAACTGAGGCGCAGAAAAATTAAGTGCTTAAGTTGTCTTACCTGTGAGCCTAGTGCACAGCTGTCATGACAGAGACCCAGAGCTTTGGCAGGATGTGGTGTGGCATGCCTCAGAATGCATCTACATCTTGGGGAAATCCCTCAGAGCTCAGGAGCTCTATAGATGATGGGTGTGCCATAGAGTCAAAGCCAACAGACACACGGCCATAGTGACAACAGAATGAGGCAGGAAGCAGTTGATGTTTACGTTCTCAGCAAAGGTGGAGGGAAGAGAATCTAAAGACAGAGGAAAGAGTTGAATGAAAGAATGGAGGTGGATAAGACAGGGTGCTTGATCTAGACTGGCACTCCTCTGGAGGAATGTACCGGAGCTTTGCAAGTTAGTAGTACAGTGGTAATTTTAGAAGTGTGAAATTGAAAAACAGATCTGTGAAAAAAGTTTAGATCTACCTACTGAAATATCTGAAATAGGAGCCCATGAACGAGGGGTGGATTCTCCTCTGGAAAAAAACAAACAAACTGGCGAAGTGCGGATTTAGTCTTGTTCTACCATGCAATCGTTCATAAAAACGGGAAGGCGAGATGTGCACCTCCCTTGCTCCATTGGGATGTTGTCTCTGAGGTTGATGATCAGCAGTTGCCTTGAGGGCACCAGATCATTGAAAAATAATAGAGGTTAGACTAGGAAGCATAGATGACTTGTCTATGAATTTCTCCTATTGAAAATAAAACTCCTCATTTGGCAAACTTTTAGCCCCGACATGAAAACAAAATTGGAAAAATGAAATCATTCCATAAGTGCAGACATGTTCTGAGCTGTTGAGTGAAACAGAGCATCCTGAATGTTTGCTCCAAGGCATGTTGGAGCCAATAGTTTACTTACTTTGGCTCTAAAGTGTATTTTCGGTCATTTTGTAGCCAAGAACAATTGGAAGAGCACCTCCAAGCTGGCATGGAATGAGGAGCCCATAATGCTTTATACAATATTAAAACTGTATGGCTAATATAGCTGTGTCAGATGTATGTAAGGGACACAGTTATTTAGGAAGTGTTGGGTGTTTAGCTGCCAAGCAAAAATGATATGAATTTGAGATTGGAATTTACAACATTCTGTTTTCAGAGCCAGTTTACATTCTGTTATACTGAAATCTGGAGCCAAAGGAGATGTGTCTGGAAGCAATTGATGCAGTGAGCCCATCTCAGGAAGACTCAAAACTAGAATCATAGAAGTGTAGGACTGGAAGGGACCTCAATAGGCCATCTAGTCCAGTCCTGCACTCATGGCAGGACTAAGTAATAACTAGGCTATTCCTGACAGGTGTTTGTCTAACCTGCTCTTAAAAACCTCCAATCATTCAGATTCCACAATCTCTCTAGGCAATTTGTTCCAGTGCTTAACCACCCTGACAGTTAGGAAGTGTTTCCTAATGCCCAGCCTAAACCTCCCTTACTGCAATTTAAGCCCTTTGCTTCTTGTCGTATCCCCAGAGGTTAAGAAGAACAATTTTTCACCCTCCTCCTTGCAGTCACTTGAAAACTGTTATGTCAGCCCTTAGTCTTCTCTTCTCCAGATTAAACAAACCCATTTTTTTTCAGTCTTTCCTTGTAGCTCATGTTTTCTAGATCTTTAATCATTTTTGTTGCTCTCCTCTGGACTTTCTCTAATTTGTCCACATCTTTCCTAAAATGTGGCACCCAGAACTCGACACAATACTCCAGTTAGGGCCTTATCAGCACTGAGTAGAGTGGAAGAATTATCAACAATGTACCGATCTTCTTATTTTATCAGCACCAAAACATGGATCAGCAACAGCTAATGAGAGATGCCAGCTAATAACTGGAAAGAAGCAGAACTGTACACTCTGATTTAGGCAGCAACATGTAAATTTGAAACCGAAACTGACGTTTGTTGAAGGGAAAGGTTTTAAAGTCAAGATGGTTCTTTTTGAATCCTCCAGTCTCCCGTTGGGGAGATAAAAACACCAAAGTGGTGATAGTCAGTGGCGCCAGAATGGGGGTCGGGGCAGGGGGCCGTGGCCTTCCCACTATTTGAAAGTGGATGGGCCTGCCCACTCCACTTTTCCTCGGGGTGGACCCTGCCCCCTTCCACTCCTCTTCCCCCTGAGGCCCCACCTCCCAGCCAGGCCAGCGTGGTGCCCAGGCAGTTGTGAGAACCGTGTGGACCCTCCACCTGCCCACGGTGCGGGGGAGGGGGTTGAAAGTAGCCCCCAGTCCATGGCCCCGCCCAGCCCAGGGCAGGTGGAGGGTCCATGACTCTGTGCTGGCTCACCACAGGCAGCTGCCCTGGCCCCGTGCGGCTCTCCCTGATGCGGCTCCGGCCAGGGGGGCTTGGAGCAGGAGCCTGGCCATGGTAAGAGCCGCGCAGGCAGGGGAGCCGCGGACCCTCCACCTGCCCTGCGTGGGGAGTCTGGGGGGCGGGGACACGGGCCGGGGGCTGCTCAGGCCCACTGCACCATGGGCAGGTGGAGGGTCCACTGTGGCTGCCCAGAGATGTCCACGCAGCTCTAATCATAGCTGGGCTGCGACTCTGAGGCGCCCCTCCCCCCTCCGTAGCCGGGTCGGGAAGTGGGACTGGGGGTGGGGACATGGGCAAGGGGCTGCTTTTGGCCCCCTGGCCCCGCTCTGGCTTCCGACTTGGCCGGGGGCAGGGCCTCTGGGGGAACAGGAGGGGAAGGGGTGAGCCCTTGGGGGAAGGGGAGGGGACTCAAAGGGGCTGGGGCCCCCAGCTCCCCCACTTTTGGGAAGGCTCCAGCACCCTTGGTGATGGTAGTGATAAATTTATCGCTTTCACCCCTTACTTCCCACTCTATTTGTCAGTTGTCTTTCAGCATATTCACTGAATATCAGAGTAAAATCCTGTGCACTATAACATGAATATTATGGATCTGGGTCACCTTGAAGAGCTACATGGTGCTAATAACTCTAAAGCCTCTGTTCTTTCAAATGGAGGGGATCTAGCAGAAGCAGTCTACTTAGAAGGGGGTTGGGAGCCTTTACTGCACCATCCCCTGCTCTCCAAGGAAACCCTTCTGTAGGTGTTCAGCAGGAGCTTCCCTCCATAAGGCTTTGTGGGTGGATGGGGGAAGCACAGAACCATTTTCTGGCTACAGCTATAGCAGTATCTCCTACTCTGCCCATGAATAAAGAAATCTGGGTGGGAGTATTCATGATGTTGTAATTAGCACTGACTCCTACTGAGTCCTCTCCTGCAAGAGTCATTCTGCCAGGGGACTAAGGAGAACAGCAGAGCCACAAGGAGGGGTAACCATCTATGCACAATGGCTACTGCCTGTGTGGATCTGGAGGACAAGCAGGGTGAGGTAATATTTTTTATTGGACTATTTTCTGTCAGAGAGAGAGAGACAAGTTTTTGAACTTATACAGAGCTCTTCTTCAGTCTGGGAAACTTACTCAGTGTCACAGCTAAATACCAGGTGGAACAGACTGTTTAGCATAAGTACTTAACACACTTAAAGGGAGCATTCAAGGTGAAGTGTCCTGTTAACAGCCCTCCAGTCATAGGGAGTAAAGAAAGTGTATGTGGGGGTTGTTAGTGGGTTATAGATTGTCGTAATAAGCCATAAATCCAATATCTCTATTCAGTTCATGATTTTTAGTGTCTAGCAAAGTTATGAATTTAAGTTCCCAGGCTCATCTTTTGAACATGTTGTGCAGGTTTCCTTTGAGGATGAGGACTGATAGGTCAGCTATAAAGTGATTGTGTTGTGAAAAGTGCTCACCCACAATTGATATGGTGTTTTTGTCTTTGATCATTTTCCTGTGTGAGTTCATTCAAGAACGTAGTGATTATCTGGTTTTGCCCACATAGTTGTTGTTTGAGCATTTAATACACTGGATGAGGTACGCCACATGTTGTGATAGGCATGTGTAGGACCCTGGGATCTTGCAAGGTGTATTGTGGGGGGTGTTGGTCATAGTAGCAGTGGAGTTATGTCTGCGGGTTTTGCATCTGTTGTTCTGGCAGGGTCTGGTGCTGCTTTGAGTTCGTGTGTTCTGGTCTGTGGCGAGCTTGCTTCTGATGATGAACTTGGAGAGGTTGGAGGGTCTGTTTGAAAGCCAGAAGAGGGGGTTCAGGAAAGATTTCTTTCAGGATGGGGTCCCCATCGAGTATGAGTTGTAGTTTTTGATACTCCATATGGGTTCAAGTGTGGGGGTGATAGGTGACTTCGGTACTGAAGCAGATTTTCTTAGGGTATTTGGGTGGCCTGTTTCATGATGCTGTCTACTTCTCTGGTGGAGTTTGGTGAAAGCGTCCTTGAGTGTTTTAAGGTGTATATCCCAGAATTTCTCCTCAGAGTGTATTCTGGATCTGAAGGAGACCTTCTCCTTGGCTCCAAGGGATCTCCGGGGTTTTAAGATCTTTGTCCCCTGCCCTTTCATTAGCCCCTTTTTCCCAAGCCCTTCCTCCTAGAGAGGATGGTGTCCTGAAAACTGCAAGATAAACCTTCTAGAGTTCCCCATCACACCATTCTGTGGGCTTCTCCCCGGATGTGATCTGGGCCTCAGAATGTTAATACCAACTACTCTTTCATGTACTGGGAAATAACATGAAAGGACTCCATGTTTCTAAAACTAAACTGGCTCTTTATTAAGAAAACTATTTACAGAGATGCTGCTCCTGCATCCAGCCATGTGCATACAGACTGACTTCCTGGTACCTTATCCAATTTCTTCCCCCCCCACAACCTGTGCAAGAGATTGCAACATACTGAATTAACTCCTGTTTCTATCGTGTTATGTATATGGATTAAATAATTTTTCATTTTGAAAGTGAATTTCATGCTTGGGAAAGATATGACAGCCTACAAGAATAAGTCCTCTATTTAGCCACAGAAAAGGCCAGGCTTTCCCATGGTTGTGCTTGAACCCAGCCATAAGGAGACACCTCGAGGGATTATAAAGTAGTTCAGTGTTCATTCCATTCTCAGTGTTTCTGTTGTGGGTCCCAACAACAAGGCCAGTTCTTATGAAATCAGGGGGTACCTGTCCAGTAGAAATGAGCCTAAAGCCACTAATTCCTTTTTCCTCATACAACTGATGGTAACAATATTTAGTCACTACTGACCTGGGTCATCTAGAGCCATCCATTTCCCTGATCTTTTTTTATAAATAATTTCCAAGCAAGGCTTAAAACCATGTCCTTCCCTCCCAGCATTGCCACTGAAAGTCCCTAACACCCAGAGGTGTCTTGTATCTCAGTGAGCCACCTAAAAATGGATGGAAATGGTGCTAAATGGTGCACTGAGTTCTACCACCATTGCTCTGTGGCATCCAAGGAAGGATCAGTCAATTCAAATGTTAAGATTGTAGCAAAACTGGGTTAAATGTGAGCCATTCCTTATTCTGGCCACAACCACAATCACTATCACTACAACAGATGTATGTTCTATTTTCTCTACTCATTACAGTTTTGTCAAGAGAAGGAGACATCCATCAGTTCTAGGATGACAAATACTAATGAAAAGCATTACTCAAACCTTTTTAGCAGTGAGAAATCCAACAAAACCCTCTACTCAGAGTTTTCATGTGCACCTTAATAATATTTGTGGGAGCACTAATCATCTGTGCTGTTTTGTCATAGCTCGAAGCCCTGCTGCTGGGAATAATCATGGTCATAAAATGCTAGTCAGTGTGTCCCAGCCATGGAGATGCAGTGTGTCTAGTGGTTACAGCAGGAAACTGGTGGTCAGGATTCCTGGGTTCAGTTCTTGGTTCTATCAGTGAATTGATGTATGCAAGTCAATAAGGCCAACATTTTCAGAAGTATCCACTAATTTTGGGTGCTGTTCCTATGACACCTGATAGTCATGGCACCCAGAATCAGTAGATATTTTTTGTAAAATGGGCCTGAGCCTCAGCTTACTTGTGTATAGACAGCGTTTATAATAACTAACACGTCTGGGTCTATCTGCACTGCAGCAAAAGACCCACGGCACGGTCGAAGCTGGCCCCGGGTCAATTGACTTGCACTTGTGGGGCTCGTGCTGAGGGGTTAAAAATTGCAGTGTAGACATTTGGGCTTGGGCTGGAGCTCAAGCTCTGAACCCCACAAAAGGGAAGGGCCTCAGAGCCTGGGCTCCACCCTGAACCCAAATGTCTACACTGCTATTTTGAGCCCCGCAGCCTGAGTCAGTTGACCTGGGCTTTGAGGCCTGGTGCCGAGGTTTTTTGTTTTTTTACTGAAGTGTAGACATGCCCCTTGAGATAATGAGGCTTTGATAAAGTTTGTAAATCACTTCAAGAGCCTCAAATGAAAAGAGCCATCTATGCGCTAAGTATTCCATTTGTTATTAATGATGAGGAAATCTACAAAAGCTGTTAAAAATCAAATGGCACCAACTGTACTTGAAAAGTGCTGAGGGGTAGCAGACCTTCCACTCCCTGCTTAAAAAAAAAAGACCACTTTGTCGTTCTTCAGATTCCCGCATTAGAACTGTCCTCTGCCGCAATGACCACAGAACACTCAAGAGCAGTTAGGCAGCTGGTGCACTGGGACTGCTACTTATACTGATCACAATCCTCTGATTGCTACTTTGTGCTCTACCACCTTTGTTGTGTTCACCTGTGGCCTGTAATCTGATATTTAGATTGTAAACTCTTGCGGCAGCGATTGTTTCTTTGCTATGTGTTTGTGCAGTGCCTAACACAGTGGGTTTGGAGCCTGTAATACAACTAACTGGCTTTCTAATCCACATGTGGTCAGATTACTCTAGATTTCCTGATTTATTTGGCCTGTCCATGGGTGGCGCGTGGAGCCCACCGGATAGCCCCCGGCTCCACTCCTTCTGCCTGCAGCCTTCCCCACGTCCGGAGCCCCAAACCCCCCCCCCGCCCCACCTGAAGGAGCCCCGAGTGCCCCCCCCCCATCCAGAGGGGCCCCGGGCCAGCCGAAGCCCCGAGCCTCCTCCCCACCTGCCCGGAGATGCCCTGAGGCCCCCCCACCTGCCCAGAGGAGGCCTGGGCCAATTCCCTCCCTGGGGAAAAGCGCCTCACTCTCCTCCCAAAGAAGCTTTTGATATGCCCCATGCAGGTTCCGGGGCGGCTGAGGAGGCAGTATGTGCTACTCAGCTTCCTGGGATCATCAGTAATCTCTCTGGAGTCTAGGGAGATTACTGATGAATCCAGGAGGCTGAATAGCACATACCACCTCCTCAGCCACCCAAGAACCTACAAGGGGCAAAATAAAGCAAAAACTTCCCCCACCAAACTCCTCAACCAGGAGTCTGGTGGCTGCAGCAGCACCAGGGGAGGCTGAGCCTCCCCTGGCCTATCATACCTACCACCCATGCGCCTGTCTCTGCCTGTCAGTGTTTTGATGTTTCATTCACCTGCTGTTCTAATTTCCCCCCTGCAGTGCAGCCTCAGTAGGCTGTTAAGAAGTACAACTGAGATATAATGTAGGAGATTATTGTATTTCTCCATCTATACAAGTGTTACTATACATTCTGATACTACTTCATCCACAAGGCAGAGTCTCATTAAAAATTAGAAATAGAATCATCATAACTCATTTTCATTACATTCCTAATACTGTGTTCTTGTCCTTGGTTATGTGATGAATTAGCTTGTGAATATGATTGTTCCGTTGCACTCTAATGGAGTATGATAGCCATACTCAGATTACCTTTTTATTTCCTGCCACCCCATGCCCTTTTCCATTTTGCTACTGAAAAGGGAGAAATTTGGGAGAAAAGAAACTGGGCGGCAATGAAATTTTTTAAAAATGTTTTGAAAAAAACAACTTTTTACAAAAATTTCTGATTTAAAAAAAGGCCACTTTTTGAATTTTTTAAGAACCTCCACTAAGCACTCAATGTGGTAGACCCCCAAACTGGTCCATTATTTTGTGATAAAATTCAAATCTTCTGGAACAGTGTTTCTCAAACTTGAGACGCCGCTTGTGTAGGGAAAGCCCCTGGCGGCCCGGGCCGGTTTGTTTACCTGCCACGTC
>NW_020664534.1:1110947-1143832 GCF_002925995.2 Terrapene triunguis | reverse complement strand
CTGAAGGACATAAATCCACACCATGTAGAGGTCAAAGCATAGGGGTTTATTACACACAGCGCTGGCGGAGTGTTACCTGGCTTATTAGGCTCAGAGACACTGTCAATCAATTGATTACAATGAAATATATAGATTTTCCATGGGCGGGGGAAAGTGACGGGGTAGGCAGTTCCACACCCCAGGATAGGTTTTGCAGCAAGACAAGATAGCACATTAGCCAATGGTTAAAAGGTTATATAATGTCTCCGCCCATGGTTTTAAATTAGCAAGTTAACATTTAATTAATACTTTGATAAAATGTTATTAATATAAAATATATATGTTGAATTTTGATTTGGGGTCCATAGGAATGGAGTAACTCCTTTGATTGTCCGACAGGTACATGTCTAGGGGATAAAGCAAAGAAACAGTGAAAGCATATGAAAATAGAGATTGTCTCCTTTATGTCTTAAGGCAGGGCATTGGTCCCTTGGAAGGGAGGTGGAAGGGTGCCATATCATTATAGTGACATGTGCCAATATTTCATAAACTCAAGGTTGGATCTGTGGGAAGACTGTTTTCCCTTCAGGAGGAACACAATAGGAACAGAGATCCTTTGTTCAATTTGAAACATTGGATAAAACATAATTATTCAGTTACTGCTTCAACATCTGGCATTTCTACTGACCAAGCAGATCTTAGCAAAGGCAATGTCATCTTGTTTACCCCAGCTTTCTCTTAGCTGATCACTATTAGCTAGGCCTCTGGTCTCCAGACCAAACTCTGGACTTTGGGTCTGAAAAAGAGCTGGCACAATCCATATACCAGGTTGTTATATAACATGCACATGGATTTTAACCCTTCAAGAGCCCAAGCTCCAGCCCAGGTACAACCTCAAAGCATTGTCTACATGGCTGTTTTTAGAGAGCTAGCACAAGCCACACCAGCCCAAAGCAATCAAACTGGACCAGGAGGCTTAAACCGGACCAGGAGACTTACTGTTGCAGGCTGAAGACCTATCCTATAAGGGTGGATCCAACTTCACTGGCTGAGGGCTCCGGCTGGGGGTGTGGGCTCTGGGGTGGGGCTGGGAATGAGGGTCTCAGGGCTAGGGTAGAGGGTTGGGGTGAGGGGTCCAGCTGGGGGTGCGGGCTCTGGGGTGGGGATGGGAATGAGGGGCTTAGGGCTAGGGCAGAGGGTTGGGGTGCAGGGGGGTGAGGGCTCTGGCTGGGGGTGTGGGCTCTGGGGTGGGGCTGGGAATGAGGGGCTCAGGGCTAGGGCAGAGGGTTAGGGTGCAGGGGGGTGAGGGCTCCGGCTGGGGGTGTGGGCTCTGGGGTGGGGCTGGGAATGAGTGGCTCAGGGCTATTGCAGAGGGTTGGGGTACGGGGGGCTGAGGGCTCTGGCTGGGGGTGTGGGCTCTGGGATGGGGCTGGGAATGAGGGGTTTGGGGAGCAGGTTGCCCCAGGGAGAGAGGACTCCCCCCAGCCCTCTCTCACCACAGCAGCTCAGGGCCAGGTGAGAGAGCCGCAGCAGCTCTGGTGGGGCTGGGCTGGGGCTGGGGCTGGGGCTGGGGGAGGGGACAGGATTTATTTTTCCTAAGTCAAAACGGGGAAGGGAAGGAGTTATGCTTCAGTTTTTACCTTATAAACTTTGGTCCTGTCTAATATATAAGACGCTATGGGAATAAAACACCATGTCATGTGGTGACATCACAAGAGCAGAGGGTGTGAGAACTGCAGCAACCGAGAGGGCAGGGGATTTAGAGTCAGATTGCTTCAAATGCTGCATTCGTCAGCTGGCATTTAACAGCAACGCTTAGCTAACAGAATGGAGAAAGGAATTCTCTGCTAACGATTCAACCTGCCCCTTTGGCCAACTCCACCCCTTCCCTGAACAGAGTGTGCTCAGAACAACACTCCCCCCCCCACACACACAACAAGCCCACAGCTGTGCGCCCAGCACAAAGCAAGGGAGGGGGTTGTTTGGCTTGTTTTATTTTTACTTTGCAAAAGGTTTTTTCAAAAGCATTTTCTGCCCCTGTTTCCTATGGTAAGGAAGCAAATGGTTGTGGGGAAAGGAATCTGAGAGTGGTGGAGCCAGGGCAGTGGGGGGAAGTTGCCAGAGGCTGAAGAGGGCAACGGGGGGCTGAAGGTGACCAGGTGCGGTGCGGGGAAGGGTACAGTTGGGGGAGGCTGAACAGGGCGATGGGGGGCAGTTGGAGGAAGCTGAAGGGGGAGATGGGGGAAGGGGACATTTGGGGGGAGGCTGAAGGGGGCAATGGGTTGAAGGAGGCTGGGGCAGAGTGGCAGTTGTGGGGGCTGCTCATCCCCATGGGAGGGGAGGAGGAAGAGGAGCTGCCCTTGTATCAGAAGCTGTTTCCTATTAGAACTTGCAACTTCACTGTTCCTGAGCAGGGTCCTGTGATCAAAGGGAAACTAGATGGGTTCATGGAGGACAGGTCCATCAATGGCTGTTAGCCGGGATGGGCAGGGATGTGTCCCTAGCCTCTGTCTGTCAGAAGCTGGGAATTGGGCAACAGGGGATGGGTCACTGGATGATTCCTGTCTGTTCATTCCCTCTGGGGCACCTGGCACTGGCCACTGTTGGCAGACAGGACACTGGGCTAGATGGACCTTTGGTCTGACCCAGTCTGGCCGTCCTTATCTTCTAATGTACTTCTCACATGCTCAGTAACATCTGCAAGTTGCTGCCCTCACGCGCCATCAGAATCTGCTCCCTGCAATCAAAGGCAGGGAATATCCCCCTGAAGGGGAGAAATCGGAGGGGAGGGATGGGCAGAGGGACAAATCTGGGACAAGCTCAGGGGTTCAGATTGGGGTGGGGAGCGGCCTGCCCTGCCAGGTAGGTGCAGAAGGGAAAACCCCCAGATAGAGGGAGGCAGAGGGGATAAAAGTTACGACGGGTGGGGGGAGCGGTCAGCAGCAGTTCCAAACTAGGGTGTGGTGGAGGGTAGAAGGACTTGTGTTCCTCACTGGGTGGTCCATCTCAGCACCCCCTCACCAGGGCTGTGCTGTTAAAGGCCCCGGGTGGCCCAGTGCCCAGGTACCGCAGCTCTGCTCTAGCTGAAATGGTGACTGAGCTGCCGAAGGAGACTTGATTCAGGGAAATAGTTTACACCCTCCCCCCCACCCCCCTGGGCTCTGCTGGCATCAGCTCCTGAGCCAGAGACTGCAGGTGATACGAGAGATCTGGGGTAAGTGCTGGGGCCTGGCTGGAAAGTGACTCTGCAGAAATGGCTCCTGCTCACTCCATCTCTGCCCCCGAGTGTCTGCGCGGCGCAGAGCTGCTGCCCCAGCGCCCCCAGGCTCACCCACGTTAGCAGTGGCTGTAGCTATTGGCGAGGAAATGCCCATGGGAATGCAGGACAGTGACCAGCTCTTTGTGCAGGAGGGAGAGGGGAGAGACTGGACGGGGCAGCTGGAGCAATCAGTGGGGAGGGAGCTTCCAGGCACCCAGCCTTGCCCAGCTCCATTCCCTGCAGCCCCCCAGGGCAGTGACTTTCCTGGGACAGGGGAGAGGCAGAGAGAGGAAAAGCCAGTTCCTGCCTCTGCCTGGTCCCTGCGCTGCTGAGGGAATGGGCTATTCTGGGGACAGTGTCGGGGGATCCCCCAAAGTGGCTCCTTTGATTCTGCTCTTTTCTGGCGTTTGGCTCAGAGACTCTTTTCCTGGGATAGTGTAATAGCGTCTGGTCGGTTTAGTCCTGGGGGAGAGGTCGGGTCTGTGCTGTAATAGCGTCACTGAGGCTTCTCCCAGCATGGCAGAGTCTAGAGTGTCTGTCTACAGGGACAGAGCCTGCGGGAATCGGGGTGTGAAATGGACTAACACTAATTCAGAAACCTCCCGAATTTCCCTTCTCACCCTGACAGGCTGCAGAATAACGACCCCATTTTGCTCCAGACCGTCCCATCTTCCTAGGGGCCGGGGAAGGGAAATGTTTGTGGTGGATCCAGCTCAGGTAGGAGATTTTGGGGGAGCTGCTGGGGCGGGTTGTTGTAGAGGGGGAGGGTCATGAAATCATAGAGTTCACAGTTCTAAGGAAGGGTAGAAGGGAGTACAGCAAAATTGAGACAATGGATTTCAGGAAGGCGGATTTTGGTAAGCTCAGAGAGCTGATAGGTAAGGTCCCATGGGAATCAAGAAAGAGGGGAAAAACAACTGAGGAGAGTTGGCAGTTTTTCAAAGGGACACTATTAAGGGCCCAAAAGCAAGCTGTTCCGCTGAGTAGGAAAGATAGGAAATGTGGCAAAAGACCTCCTTGACTTAACCACGAGATCTTGCATGATCTAAAAACTAAAAGGAATCATATAAAAAATGGAAACTAGGACAGATTACAAAGGATAAATATAGGCAAACAACACAGGAATGCAGGGGCAAGATTAGAAAGGGAAAGGCACAAAATGAGCTCAAACTGGCTACGGGAATAAAGGGAAACAAGAAGCCTTTTTATCGATACTGTCGGAGAATAAACACAGTTCATAGACTCATAGACTCATAGACTTTAAGGTCAGAAGGGACCAATATGGTCATCTAGTCTGACCCCCCGCATGATGCAGGCCACAATAGCTGACCCCCCCACTTTCCCTTAACTCTGCTGTTGAAGTCTCCAGATCGTGATCTAAAGACTTCAAGTCGCAGAGAATCTTCCAGGTTGCGACCCCTGCCCTATGCTGCGGAGGAAGGCGAAAAACCTCCAGGGCCACTGCCAATCTACCCTGGAGGAAAATTCCTTCCCGACCCCAAATATGGCGATCAGCAGAACCCCGAGCATACAGGCAAGATTCTCTAGCCAGACCCTCATTTTACCAGCGATGGCTGTTATTGCCTTAATTGATTAAAATCAAGTTATCCCCTCAAACCATTCCCTCCATAAACTTATCTAGCCTAATCTTGAAGCCAGAGAGGTCTTTCGCCCCCACCGTTTCCCTCGGAAGGCTGTTCCAAAATTTCACCCCTCTGACGGTTAGAAACCTTCGTCTAATTTCAAGCCTAAATTTCCCCACGGCCAGTTTATATCCATTCGTTCTCGTGTCCACATTAGTACTGAGCTGAAATAATTCCTCCCCCTCCCTGGTATTTATCCCTTTGATATATTTAAAGAGAGCAATCATATCCCCCCTCAGCCTTCTTTTGGTTAGGCTAAACAAACCAAGCTCCTCGAGTCTCCTTTCATAGGAAAGGTTTTCCATTCCTCGGATCATCCTAGTGGCCCTTCTCTGTACCCGTTCCAGTTTGAGTTCATCCTTTTTAAACATAGGAGACCAGAACTGCACACAGTACTCCAAGTGAGGTCTCACCAGCGCCTTGTATAACGGAAGCAGCACCTCCTTGTCCCTACTAGAAATACCTCGCCTTATGCATCCCAAGATCGCATTAGCTTTTTTCACAGCCACGTCGCATTGCCGACTCATAGTCATCCTGCGATCAACCAGGACTCCGAGGTCCTTCTCCTCCTCCGTCACTTCCAACCTATGCGTCCCTAGCTTATAACTGAATTTCTTGTTAGTCATCCCTAAATGCATCACCTTACACTTCTCACTATTAAATCTCATCCTATTATTATTACTCCAATTTACAAGGTCATCCAAGTCTCCCTGCAGAATATCCCGATCCTTCTCCGAGTTGGCAATACCTCCCAACTTTGTGTCATCCGCAAACTTTATCAGCCCACTCCTACATTCGGTTCCGAGGTCAGTAATGAATAGATTAAATAAAATTGGACCCAAAACCGAACCTTGAGGAACCCCACTGGTGACCTCCCTCCAATCTGACAGTTCCCCTTTCAGTACTACCCGCTGCAGTCTCCCCTTTAACCAGTTCCTTATCCACCTCTGGATTTTCCTGTCGATCCCCATCTTTTCCAATTTAACCAATAATTCCTCATGCGGTACCGTATCAAACGCTTTACTAAAATCGAGGTATATTAGATCCACCGCATTTCCTTTATCTAGAAGGTCTGTTACTTTCTCAAAGAAGGAGATCAGGTTTGTTTGGCACGACCTGCCTTTCGTAAACCCATGTTGTAATTTGTCCCAATTGCCATTCACCTCAAGGTCCTTAACTACTTTCTCCTTCAAAATTTTTTCCAAGACCTTGCATACTACAGAAGTTAAACTAACAGGCCTGTAGTTACCCGGGTCACTTTTTTTCCCCTTCTTGAAAATAGGAACCACATTAGCTATTCTCCAGTCCAACGGTACCACCCCCGAGTTTACAGATTCATTAAAAATTATCGCCAAGGGGCTCGCAATTTCTCGCACAAGTTCCTTCAATATTCTAGGATGAAGATCATCCGGTCCACCCGATTTAGTCCCGTTTAGCTGGTCAAGTTTGGCTTCCACCTCTGATACTGTAATTTCAATCCCCCCTCCTATATTCTCCTCCGTCCTACTCCCTCTATTCCTAAACCCTTCATTAGCCTTATTAAAGACCGATGCAAAATATTCATTTAGATATTGTGCCATGCCTTGATTATTCTTAATTTCCACTCCATCTACATTCTTCAGCGGTCCCACTTCCTCTTTCTTTGTTTTCTTCCTATTTATATGGCTATAAAACCTCTTACTATTGGATTTAATTCCCCTTGCGAGGTCCAACTCTACACGGCTTTTGGCCTTTCTCACCGCATCCCTACATGCTCTAACCTCAATAAGGTAGGTTTCCTTGCTGATCCCTCCCTTCTTCCATTCTCTGTACGCTTTCTGTTTTTTCTTAATCGCCCCTTTGAGACGCCCGCTCATCCAGCTAGGTCTAAATCTCCTGCCCACTAACCGTTTTCCCTTTCTCGGGATACAGGCCTCGGACAGCTCGTGCAACTTCAGCTTGAAATAATCCCAGGCGTCATCTGCCTTTAGATCCCTAAGTATGTTAGCCCAATCCACTTCCCTAAGTAGTTGCCTTAATTTATTAAAGTTGGCCTTTTTGAAATCGTAAACCTTAGTCACAGTATTATTTCTGTTAATCCTTCCATTTAGTTTAAACCGAATTAGCTCATGGTCACTCGAGCCAAGGTTGTCCCCAACAACCATTTCCTCAACGAGGTCCTCACTACTCACCAGCACTAAATCTAAAATGGCATCCCCCCTCGTCGGTTCTGTTACTACCTGATGAAGGAATTCATCTGCTAGCACGTCTAGGAACATCTGAGCCCTATTATTGTTACTAGCATTTGTTCCCCAATCTATATCTGGGAAGTTAAAGTCCCCCATGATGACACAGTTCTTATCAGTTTTTACTTCCCTAAAAACATTAAGTAGTTCTCTGTCCGCCTCCAGGCTAGATCCCGGCGGTCTATAGCACACCCCAAGCACTGTCTCGGGGGAGGCTCTAGTAGTTCTTTTACGCAGTGTAATTATTGCCCATACAGACTCCGTCTTATCCATTCCATCACTTATTATTTCTTTACATTTTAGCTCATTATTGACATATAACGCCACTCCCCCACCTTTACCTTTTTTCCGGTCATTCCTAAACAGCACATACCCTTCCATACCTGTACTCCAGTCATGACTACCGTTCCACCACGTTTCGGTTATTCCTACGATATCAGGTTTCATTTCTTGGACCAGGAGCTCCAATTCCTCCATTTTGTTACCTAGGCTTCTCGCATTGGTGTATAAACATCTTACCGTATGCTGTCTATCCTTTCTCCCATTAGTTATGCAATTTGGTACGGACCCCATGCTATCCATCCGCCCCCTCTTTCTTATGTCCAATTCCCTACCCCTACCTATGTCTGTGCTTATCACCTCGCACTCCTTTTCAGTGTTGGAATCTGGCGTGGAGATTAACTGAACATCTCCCAGCCGTCTCCCCCAAGTTCCTAGTTTAAAGCCCTTTTGATGAGATGAGCCAGTCTCCCTCCCACAAGTCTATTTCCTTCCCTACTCAGGTGAAGTCCATCCCGTGAGAACAGCTGTCTGTCCCCGAAAGCCTCCCAGTGGCCATACATCCCAAAGCCCTCCTTATAGCACCACTCCCTTAGCCAGCTATTTATCCTCACAATTCTGTCAGCCCTCTGCTGTCCTTCTCTAGGAACAGGCAGAATCCCACTGAAGATAATCTGAGCCTCAACTTCCTTAAGCGTCTTCCCCAGCCTGGCATAATCTCCCTTAATTCTCTCTAGCGAGAACTAGCCGTGTCGTTCGTTCCTACGTGAAGGATGATCAAGGGGTTCTTACCCGCTCCTTTTAGGATCCTTTTCAACCGCAGGTCCACATCCCTTATCTTAGCGCCCGGCAGACAGCACACCCTTCTGTTTTCAGGGTCCGCTCTGGTCACAGGCCTGTCCAACCTCCTCAGCAAGGAGTCTCCAATCACATAAACCTGCCTTTGCCTGGTGACAGTGCTCTCCACAAATCTATCCCCTGTTCCCTGTAGTCGTAACTCCTGTGTCTCTCTATTTTCCCTTATAGTCCCCCTAGTGCCATCCTCTACCCTACTGGGGCCCGGTATTGGTGCTGTGTCCATCAACTCCTGCCCTCTCTCTATCGGACTAGCTGCTCTTCTCTTCTTCCTCCGCCTCCCACCATCAGTTACCACCTGCTGCCTCCCCTCCTCGTTATCCAAAGGATTGGCATCAGCGTGATTACTGGGTAAGATCTGAGACTCATATTGACCTGGGGATAAGGGTCCGCATCTTTGGGATTGGTGAACCTCAAGTTTTCAGCAACCCCTCACTATATTAGACTTGGTTGTCTAGATAGGAGCCAAGGGCTGGAATGCCCAAAGGGGACTGTGTTTATCTGCTTGTTAACCAGTGTGGTACTACAAAAACTACTGTTTTGTTACCAGCTTGGTGAATCTAACTATAGAATAAACCACCATTTTGGGGGATTGTCTGCCCTATTTCTTGCAGCCTGCCCTGACTGTGGCATTCTCAGTGTGGCCCATCCAGGCACCTGGTCACAATGTACCTTTTATCATCCGAATCCTGCTTTGAGACCCTCATGGGTGCACCTCTGAGCCTTGCATGGGGCACAGGCCTATGAAGTTCTCAGTGGAGGATCAAACCCAAAGTGTGACTAAATTATTTAAGTTTCAACATATTTTAAGCATATTTCTACCAACTGGGATCACTGCAGATTTGATGTCTCCCATAAGACTAGTGGCTGATGTTGGTTGGCCAGGAGAATCTCATAAGGATCTACCATCTATTATCTAAGCTTTGATGTTTACTAGAAAGGGCTAGTGAAGACCACTAGACTGTAAGGCAGAGGTCCACTTCTCACTACACTATGAAAGCATGGGATCCCTCTGTATTCTCTAGGATGATTGCAAACTCAGGGTGAGATTCACAAAGGTATTTAGGCACCTGACTCCCATTGATTTCAATGGGAGTTAGGCACTACCTTTGAAAGTCCCAAACCTCAGTGTCTTAGGAAAGGTCACTGATTACCATTGGAAAGGCCTGAGGCTCTCTGGATCTTAGGAAGCAAGGGCCTGTTATCCACTGGGTTGTTGTTAAGCTGCCATCATTGCTCATCACCTACTTGTTTTCTCACAGACATCGCTTCTAACCTTGATAAGGACATCTGCCTCATGAGTCCGGTTGCAGTGACCTTTGGAAACAAATTAAAGGCTGCTGACTTGTCTGCCAACCAACTTGGAAGAAATGTTTTCCAGAACTAAAACATAGTTTCTTCCCTATTTGGGTGACACGGGGATCAGCTGATTTCACAGGAGACAATCTATACTAACCAACTGAATTGAGATATTAGTCCATTTATTATCAATTAGATGGCAATCTCTTTGGGGAAGGGACATTTTCTTACAATATCTTTGTACAACACTGTCACAGGATGGTCCTCTGAGAGTCCTTTCCAGCCTTAATCACAGACCACAACCACTCCAGGTCTTCTTAACCACCAACCTGCTTTATTATATATTATATTTACAGTCAGTAGCCAGCTTCTCCAATTACTTCTGGGGAAGGGTACACTTCTACACACATCTGCCTTCCTTCAAGCTCCCAATTCTTCTCTGTAGCATGTCCTTCCTGTTTGCTTATGTAGTCCCAGCTGCTGAGGGGTTAGTTTCACCCAAATAGTCCTTCAGCAATATCTCTACTCTGTTAATTGGCATCCTTTGCCAACAGCCTATCTTTCAATCAGGTCCCATTTCATGTATACCATTGGTGATTTGAGTGACAGGGTGCTGAGTTAGCTCCTGCATCAGCACACCCTGTTCCAAGTACCTAACGCAATGGAGCTCTGATCCTGCTTGGAGTCTCTGGGTGCTGCTGCAGTACACAAACATTTCTTTCCCCACCCAGTGGGCATGGAGATGTAAACTCATTTGCCTGGGCTGGTTTTGGAAAACTTGAAGAAATCAAATTAAATTGCAAGAAATCCTCCTTCACTCCCTTTAATTTGTTTCTAAAGCCCTTTTATGCTTTTATTTTATTTACACTTTAAGAAAGTGGAAATGTCCAAAATGATCATTACCGTTATGACAAATTCTAAAGTTTTTTCAAAAACAGATTTTACTCATTAAAGACAGGAACACAGACTTGCTCTTTGCCTTTGTGACAGGGGACACTCACCTCTCTTGAATGCCTCCTGTTGGTTGGGTGTGAACCTTTACACTCTCTCTCTCTCTTTCTGCTCTCAGCGCCCACTGTAGGCTGTTCTCCTCATCAGGTGGGTCTTCAGTGGCCTAACCCTTCTGCCAAATCACACACAGTCTAAAATACCTGAACAAGCCCTTTCGGGGTAACAAAGGTCCTACAAGGACTATCGCTGTGCCCTTGTTGGCATCTGCGGCCTTGTCTCTGGGCTCAGTCCTTGGCTCCTTCTGGGCTAGCTTTAAGTCTGTCCTTGCCCTGTTATAGAGCAGCACCTCCAGGGCTTTCTGTCTGAAGACTGTTTGCCTTTAGCTGTTCTGTGATGTCCGAGCTCTCCAGACAGCTCACTACTTAACTTCAGTCCATTTCCGGGGATGGAGTGGGGGTAACAAAGTTCAATGAAGGGTTGGCTCTCTCCAGGATCTTCAGCCCCATCTCTGGGCCTGTTTAAATTCTAGCCCCTTTTTTGGGCTTTTAGTACTGAGTCTTATCTCCTCCTTCGGGCTTTGGCCACTTTGCCAGTGGGGGGGACCCAGGCCTGCGCACTACTCTGAGTCCCACCCAGGTACCCTACAATTAGCATCCACATGCCAATTCCTTTAATAGTTGCTGCTACTATTTCCTGGACCACTTCCCACTTGGTCCCATGACCTTCTTTGGTTCTCTGCCTGTTCCCTGCTTGAGCAGGGTATCTCCCAGGCCACCTTGCCTGGAGAGTCTTACAGCCTTCCAGCCCTTCCTGACCCTTCTGGTCTCAGCCAGCAACTGACCTGCTCAGATCCTGCAGCTCCTTTTATCGGAGTCTGCTGTGCAATGATTGGCTGCTTGCCTGCAGCCTTTCTAGGCAGGTCTGGAGGACCCATCTTCATTTCTCCTTTTCTGGGGTGGGTTTTTGTAGGACTGTGAGGCCTCAGAAGGGGACCTCAAAGGCCCTGGTACACCCCGCCACAGGCTTTTAGAAAAACGTCATTTGCTGCTTTGTAATTTTATGTGAATTATTTAGATGGCCACTGTATTTTATAATCACAGATTTTAACATCAATTGGCTGGATTAATCCCAGTTTATACCATCTTTTAAGCCCCTGTGAAGCCTCCTCTGCTAAAGCTGCTATAGACCCTCTGGTGTAATTTAAGTTGCCCATTCATGACACACTCTCTTTCTTTCCCAAGAAGGGCAGGCAGCTGAGAATTTAAGCATCTCTGGAAATCAAAGGTTGGTGTTCATGAAGGGTGATTTGGAGGAGAGGTCTCTTTAGGTTTGTGCCACATTTCTTTTGTTGTTGGCCCATAGCAAAGTCCCCAGTGGTTTCTGTGAGTTTCAACAGTATCAGTCCTTAGGTTGAATTTGTTCAGAAAGAGCTGAGCAATGCCATTAGCATAACTTTCCAGCGAATCAGTAAAACATCATATAACTCAGAAAAAGATTTACAAACCTTAGATTTGCAGTGTATAAAGTTCTTAGTATTGCTCACTATGGTTACGATCTGATTAAGCACTCCTTCACCTGTGTACATTTATGCATGAGAGTAACCCTGTTGATGTTAGTGGGATTGATTCACATGCATAGAGTTTGGAGGATTAGGGCCTTTGTGCTCATTACGAGCCAGTGAAGGTTCTATTTTGTGGACATATATTGTCTTAGAACATGGTCTCCTACTGTGTGTACTTTGTCATGCATCCTGCTGAAGGCTTCTGGGACTTTGTAACAAACATTAATGTTTCTATCAATTAAAACTTGTTAATACACGTTTAAAAAACATCTGTCAACAAATAAGAATTTTGTCAAAATTCTATTATGGTTGCAGCTGCAGTTTAGAGATGATACACGTGTTTTGCTTAACATTCCCTTTGGTTCTCTGTAGTCATCTTGTTCCATTTCAGAAGTTAAGGCAATGGCTTGCTTTGCTTGACCTTGAGGCTGTGTTTATAAAAGCCCAATAAATGTACTTTTCCAGACGTTTATTTATTTATTTAGCTTACAGGTAGTTTATTTCCTATAGTATAGAGACATTTCAGGAGCAAGATAAAATGCCAAAATGGTTTAGATACCATATGTAGCATTATGAACCCCCTTTCAGGCTGGCTGCCAAAGCTGTTGCTTGCTTTCCTAAAAGCTAGGCAAGGCTATGTCATTCTTTTTTGCTTCAGTCCAAATGAATTGATATTGGAAATGTCATTTTCTTTGTGTTCCTCTTGCATCCCTTTTTATTTATGTATGTGATGCCATTTGGGCTGCTAAGGTATCTTTCATTCCTGCAACATATTGGGTTATATTAATCTCCGGTCTAGCTCCAGCGCTGTCAATGGATTGCCTCAGAAATGAATTTGACCCATTATATTTCTTTTTGTAACTGACGGGACAATAGCTGATTCTAGGGATGTGTTTCAAATGCAAACAGAAAATGAACCAACATGACTTGGTCAAGCAAATTGCTGAGCTAGGAGGGTGCTCAGCACCTCTTATGCGGTACTCTTCCCCTTACAGAATTGGTCCAAAGGTGCTTGTGGCATAGCATCCTCATTAGCACGTGTTTTTTTTAGCAAGGATTATTTGCCATCTGCTTCCTTCCAATTTTGTAAATAGTGTGATTGATCTGCTAAGCAGGAGACTACAACTCCCATCAGCCCCCTCCCCACTGCACTTCTCTTCCCTGTCTAGGAAAGGGGAAGGGTCCTGGACCAAAAAGTGGCTACTGGCTCAGCTCTATTTGGAAGCAGCAGCTGCATGGCGAGCCAGGAGCTGCAGAGAAGCTGGGTGGAGGAACTGTGGACAAAGCTGCATATGAAACAGGTTCTGACTTCTGGATGTTACAGCTCTGTGCAGGGCTGTGTGGGATGGGGGGGGGGCGCTGCTGTGGCTGGGCAGGGACACAGAACAGAGGGTCCCAAAGAGAAACACTAAGTGAGCCTGATATGCAATCTCTTACTTGCTTGAAATAGAGACTGAACTGGAGAGGGCACCCCAGGCACTAGGCCTGAAAAGCCTTGACTCTCAACTGGACTGCCCCAAGGGACCCAAACAGAAACCACTATTGCTTGACCTGTAACTGTTTAAGCCTCTGGACCTAGGGTATTTGCGACCTTTCCCCTTTCCTGCAACTCCTATTAAAATACCCTTTCACGTAACCATATGTCTGAGTGGTTAGTGGGACCTATCAAGGGTCCCAATATGCCTACAAGGCCTAGTTGCTGAAGCACCTGCAGTGAGTGCATCCAAGTCAGGGTACAGCCGGCACACTACTGCTACCTTAGAAGTTTGGTATATTCCAGAACTGAGCAGTCCCAGTAATTACTGTTTCCTTTCAGTGTTTCCTATGCAAGAGACTGGCACTATGGAGGAATGTACAGGTTAATTTCTTTTGAAACAAGCTACTGTGTACACTTACCATTGTAGCAGCCCATGTAGCAGCCTGGGGGGAGGGATAGCTCAGTGGTTTGAGCATTGGCTTGCTAAACCCAGGGTTGCGAGTTCAATCCTTGAGGGGGCCACTTAGGGATCTGGAGCAAAATCAGTACTTGGTCCTGCTAGTGAAGGTAGGGGGCTGGACTCAATGACCTTTCAAGGTCCCTTCCATTTCTAGGAGATGGGATATCTCCATCAATTTACAATTTATGTCCGTATTGTGCTAATGGTGGATCACAGTGTAAAGCACCATGTAATCATTCATACTCACACTCACACACGTGGAACAGATGACAGATAGTATCTGTGAGACTGATGGAAAATGTGCACAGAGTTTCCTCTAATAGTCTTGCCTACATTTTTCACTGTTGCCTTGTTTAAATTATTTTTGTTCCATCTGATACTACTCCAGTTGAAGTCAGTGAGAGTTCTGTCATTCACTTGAATGGGAACAGAATCAGGCCCTACACTGGCTCTTTAACCGGCAGCATTTCTTTCCTTTCCTGGCAGTGGATAAAACGCTTTCAGTGAATATGCTATACTGTAATTAGATTTTCAAAATGCTTTTGGAAATGTTCCATCTCAGAGATTGATGGCTAAGATGGAGTCATGGTAGAAGGTAAAATAGGATTCTGGGTGGAAAAATGGCCCCAATAAAGAGTTGTCATGGATGCAAACTTTATTGGTTGGAAAGGGGTTCTTAGTGGACTGCCTCAGGAGTCATTTTTTCCAATATTACTTTTGTTGTATCCTTCCACAGTTAAGATTGCAAGCATTTCCATTCTAGTTCCACGTGTTCAGTTGCTTGCAAGTTTCTGAATCTTTCACCTTTGCGGCTGAAATAAACTAGACATGAAGATCAAGATTTTCAAAAGTGCCTAGTGATTTTGGGTGTCCAATTTGAAGATACCTTAAAGTCACCTGATTTTCAGAAAGTGTTGAACACCTGCCCTTTGAAAATAATGCCCCTTTATGGTGTTTCAAGTTGAGAATCCAAAAATGTATGCACCCAGAATGATTAGGCATTGTCAAATCTTGGCCCAATTGGTCTCTGCTCAAAGGTGAATGATTTCTTTGTGGAATGTTTAAGTAAAAGTAGTGAAGTCATTTTCAATGCCAGTAAAGTTTTTGGTTTTTTTTAATGTACTTTTCCAATTATTAAAAAATATTTTGACCTTGTTTGAACAGCTCTCAAGCTGACATGGTTGGAGTTTAAAAGTGGAACTTTTGGCAGGGAAAGGGCATTTATGTCACTGAGAATCAGTGCATAGCCTTTGTGATAGACCCAGGCCAGTTGGGTACAACAAAGTAGTTGAAGGCAGATATACTGGCCACTGGATTAGCAGTTTTCTGTTCCCTGACTGACCAGAGCAGGGGCTGCTCCAGGCTAATTAGAACACCTGACTCCAATTAACCTGCAAAGAGTCAGGTGAGGCCATTAAGCTAATGTGAACACCTGACTCTAATTAAGGCCCTTTTGATATGATAAAAGGGCTCACTCCAGTCAGGCAGAGGAGAGCAAGTGCAGCTGAAGGGCTGGTTAATGAAGATGCCCTCGGTAAGGGAGCCCTAAGGTAAGGGTGAAGAAGGGAGAAGCAGGAGAGCTGTGGGGAAGTGGCCCAGGGAAATGTAGCAACTCTGGCAGTGAAAGGTTGGCTGCCAACAGCTGCTGCCATTAGGGTCCTTGGGCCGGAACCCGGAGTAGAGGGTGGGCCCGGGTTCCCCGCAACCTGCCACTACAGAAACACCTCCTGGGAGGGGAAGTCAGGCCCCTGTCAGGACAGGAGGCTAAACTGTTCTGAAATAAGCCACTAGGGACAACAGAGACTGTGGGAGTTCTCTCACCAACCTCCTTGCTGGCTTATGATGAAAAGGGCTCAGTAGACTGTAATCCTGGCCCTAGAGAGAGAAGGACTATGTGGTGGGTCGCAGTGAGCCACTGAGGCTAGCATAAACTGCCTAGAAGAGTGGGACCCACAGGGACAAGGTCGGAGCTCTGCCACACCTTGTACTGGAGGAGTTTTAATTTCACTGAACTATGAAAATTTGGAAGATTATGTACGGACCATGTGTAGCAAAAAATTTTCTCAATAAAGCTTATTAAGTGCACAGGTACAGAAAAAGCATACCCTTTTCCCCATAAAAATTCAAAATCTCAATAATGTTTCTAAGTTTTCTGAACCCACTCTATAGCAGCTCAAAAGGGAATTAGTTCAAAAATGCATCTACAGGGTCAGATTGTATTCCTGCCTCACTGCAATTTGCACAGAGACAATTGCAGTCCTAGGGGACACAAAAACTAGCATCCACAGAGGCATTATCTTCTCCAAAAGGGACAAAGAACCCCTTTTCACAATAGGTGAAACAGGAGCACAACAACATCCAGGACTTCTGCTGGGAGAGTGCAAAACCTCCCCACACAACCAGCCCTTCCCAAAAAGAAGTTATTACCTCAATTTCTACAACTGGACAAGATATGCACAGAGTACTACAGACCAGTGAGTAAAAGGGAATGTTCAGCGAAACACATTTAACATTTCTAAGCTACGTTTGCTATTGTGAGACCATTTTTGGCAAAATTCCCGTTTGTTTTGTCAATGTTTTTTTAGTATGGATTAGAGAGTTTCAATTGATAGAAACAATAATGTTTGTTACAAAGTTATAGAGGTCTTCAGCAGGATTCATCAAGGGAAAATGTGTAACAAAGTCACACTTGAGCTTATAGTCTGTAGATGTAAAACAAATGACCCTTGGCTAACATCATGCCTTGTTCTCTCTCTCTACTTCTAACTAGGTATTTGTACCATGTTCATCACCATAATATCAGTGGGCATGTTTTATTAACCAATATGTTATCCTTTATATTGCATTAGTGCTCAGAGGCCCCACCTGAGATCAGGGCTCCATTGGGCCAGGCACTGTACAGACAGATTGAGGCTGTCCTTGCCCTAAAGAGCTAACAGTCCAAATAGACAAGACAGTCAAGGGTGGGAGGGGAATAGAGGCTTCGGAGAGATGATGTAACTTGCCCAATGTCATGCAGCAGATCAGTGGCATAGCTGGAAATAGATCCCAAGGCTCCTGATTGCCGTGTCCCATCAACAAAGCTACCTCTGAACACATTTATGGATAGAATCATAGAATATCAGGGTTGGAAGGGACCTCAGGAGGTCATCTAGTCCAGCCCCCTGCTCAAAGCAGGACCAACCCCAACTAAATCATCCCAGCCAGGGCTTTGTCAAGCCGGGCCTTAAAAACCTCTAAGGATGGAGATTCCACCACCTCCCTAGGTAACCCATTCCAGTGCTTCACCACCCTCCTAGTGAAATAGTTTTTCCTAATATCCAACCTAGACCTCCCCCATTGCAACTTGAGACCACTGCTCCTTGTTCTGTCATCTGCCACCACTGAGAACAGCCCTTCAGGTAGTTGAAAGCTGCTATCAAATCCCCCCCACTCTTCTCTTCTGCAGACTAATTAAGCCCAGTTCTCTCAGCCTCTCCTCATAAGTCATGTGCCCTAGCCCCCTAATTACCTCGTTCTGGTAATAATGGCGTGTGTCAGAGGGGGTAATTTCATATGTTCTGGAAATTTTATAACTGGAGAAAACATTGGGGGGAAAAGTTTGTAAAAGACTTGGTTAGAAGTGCAAGAAATTTCCATGACTACTAAAGACCGTAAACAAGTCTAGATGAAAGAGACCCAGAGGTATGACATAAGGCATAAAAATAGATAAATACGTACATATGTATACAGGAAGAAAGATGTTTTAAGCTTTGCCATTTTTGCACGTGTCTGTAGTGTGGCAAATTGTCAGCCTGGATTCTTTTTTATTCCCCTTGGTGAGGAGGGAGGAAATAAGTGTCTAGATCCTCAGTTGGTGTAAATCAGAGTAGCTCCATTACTCAGGTGACAATAACCTGAAGTACCTCATAGTAAATAGCTTAAAAAGTGAGGTCAATTTCCACCTCTTGTAGCAAGAAGCATTTATTTATTATTTATTTATGGAGAATACATCTAAGTGCTGACCACTGATCCAAAACAGTTTTGGCTCTTCTGGTTGCTGGCCAGGTCAGGTATTTCAGTATCTCTCTCTCTTTCCAATCCCTATACATGTTTTAATTCTGACCAATTCAGGGGACCTGACAATCCCAAAGCAGTAGCACAACGAGTTGAGCCCTCCCATAACTACTCTGTCTAAGCCAGTGGGAATACTGTTAGGCTCATTTTATCTAGAAGTCAATCATGCAACAGTGGTAATTAATTTTAGGAGATAAGTGCTTGTTCTAAGCAGTAGCACTGGGACCATCTGAGATTTGCCTAATATTCAGCCTGCATATTCCCATATATATTTGGCACACTCTTTAAAAAGTTCCCTGCATATTTGCTCACAGCATTTTTTTTTAAAGGCCTAAGCGCAAAGTTTTAAAGTTATTGATCTTTTGTAGTGCTCAGCATTTAGGAGCCTAGTTAGCATTGACTGTCAATGGGATCTTGGCTTCTAAATGCCTAAATTCCTTTTGAAAATGAAATTTAGGCTCCTAAATGAGTAACACAGAGAATCGCAATGCATAAATACCTTTAAAAATCTGGGTCTTAGGGTCTTGTGAAAGGGAAGATGCAAAAGACAAAGACATGAGTGAGGACAGAGATGAAACAGAAATATAAGGAGATGAGATCCTAAAAGCCCACATGGTGATGTGTGGATGGAATTCTACAAGTTCATGCTGAGTTTTAAGGAATAAACATACTTAATCAGCTGATACAGAGAATGATAGGAACTCTTGGAGCCAGCTGGGAATTCAATCACTTCTCCCTGCCTGTTGCTGCCTCTGCCCGTGACTAACATTTGCAGCTCATCTTTGTATTTTTTAAGTATCAGATGCTGCTGCTGACTGAGTTTCCGGAGATGGGGATGTGGGCTAGATTGAAGCTGGATGTTATTTCTTTGCTATTATGGGGGTTTTATTTTTGGTTCTTTCACCTCTGAGCTGCAGTTACAACTTATAGGTTTGGGAGGGGGATAAAAGAAAAACAAAGATGGCCCTGAACTGCAGAGTTCCAATTCAGATCCTGACTTTCCCCCAAAGCTTTGGGTACTTTGATTTTGCCTATGATACAGGCAAGGGGCAGCTGCAGAGTTTTAGATCTGGATCAGGAATTGAACTTCTCCAAAATTCAGAGGCATTTAGAGAGAGGGTCAAACCAAAAGCCCAGATCCAGAGTGGAGATAAGGGAAGGTGACTGACAGGGTAAAATGGAAAGGGAAGCAAAGAGAGGAGATGGGAATGGGATGACAGTTCTTTTTTAATGTCAGCTGCTCCTGGAATCAGAGCTGAAGAATCTCTTTCTGTTAACACATGCAGCCAGAACACGATCTGTCCCAAAGAGTTACTGCAGTAACTGTGCTGGGCACCCGAAGAGTCTTTTGAAGGACATAACTTTTCTGATTATAGTTCTATTTTTCAAGTTCACAAGGTGAGTATTGTATATAGGATGCAGCTGACTACAGTGATTAATAGCCCATTCTTCTCAGCGTTCTTCTGCAGATCCTTTGGCATTTCATGCATTCAGCAAGTTTATTTCCACATAACTGCAATCTCTCTTGGTCGCTCAAATCCATTTTCGACCATTATGAAGAATAATCTGGATGCTAGTCAATCTCTGCTGTTGTCAAGGTTCTATGCAGCAGGCTCTCTCTCTCTTTCCTTTTTCACAAGCTTTTAAGATGATATCTTCTTAGTAACTATGCCAAGTGTATATAGGCTGAGACTGAAAATAAAATAAGGCTTTGTCATTAAAAGAAAATACCTTTGGAACTGTTACTCCTTTGTTCAAAAGGAAGTGGCACTTCCCTTATTCTGTACCATTCTCGTTAGGACCCCCCGTAGAGAAGATATCTTTAAGGCAGTGGTGCAAGTATGGTGGTCCGGTACGCCATATCAGTAAGATATTTATAGCCAGTACGCCGTACTGGAAAGACACAGGAGGTGCAGAACGTGGGGCTGCCAGGCGGCCGCATTCCAGCAGCTCCTCCGGCGTGGCTGAACCACCCCTAGCCCAGCCCTGACCTCCAGCGGTGCTGCTGTACAGACCCCAGTCAGGACTCAGGAGACGCAGCTGTGTGGAAGGGCTGGGGTTGGAGCCAGGGCGGTACAGCCGCGCCAGAGGAGCTGCTGGTGTGGAGCCGCCTGGTGGCCCCACGTTCTGCTCCTTTTGCTGCTGTGGTTCCAGAGAGCCTTGCGGTTCAGAAGTCTCCAGCTCAGCGGGAGGAGGACAGAGCCCCCCCCACAGGTAACGTGGGATGGATCATAGGGAGGGGGCAGGGAGAGCGCGGGGGGCCCAGGCTGGGGGCAGGGCAGGGAGGAATCACATGGGGAGGTCAGTTTCCCCCTGATAGCTGGTGCCCCCCTTTGTGTCCCTCCCATGAGTGCAGCGTGCCAGTAAGAAATGAATTCTGCTTGCACCACTGCTTCAGGAGCGGCGCCAGTGTTTTTGCCACCCAAAGCGGCAGCACTCCTCCTCTGAGCATTCAGGGGGCCTGGGGTCTTCGGCAGTGGGGGTCCTTCTGCTCCGAGTCTTCGGGGCACTTCGGCGGCGGGTCCCAGAGCGAGTGAAGGACCTGCCGCCGAATTTCTACCAAAGATCCGGAGCGGAAGTACCCACCTCCGCCGAATTTCTGCTGAGGGCGGCAAAATGCCACCCCCCAAATCCTGTCGCCCTAGGCAACCGCCTAGGGTCGCCTAGTGGAAACGTCGGCCCTGCACTGCTTTGAGGGGTCTGAATGAGAACTGGTCAGATGCTGGATAGTTTAGCACTGTGATTTCCAAACTGATCATTTGAGCACTGATGGTAATTGGTAGTGAGATTATAGAACCATTTGTATATATACCACTCTGTATGTGTGTATATATATCTCCTCGATATGTTTCACTCAATATGCATCCGAAGAAGTGGGTTGTAGCCCACGAAAGCTTATGCTCTAATAAATTTGTTAGTCTCTAAGGTGCCACAAGTACTCCTGTTCTTTTTATAGAACCATTGTTTGCCAAGTGTCTGGTTCAAATCTAATACGTGCCACAGGACAAAATAGGGTTGTGCTTCCCTTTGCTTGAAATACTTATGCTCTTGGCTGCTGTGAATTTGAGACTGTTATGGGACAGATTTTCAAAGGGGAATTTTGGTGCTCAACTCCCCCTGACTTTCAATGCCAGTTGGTTTCCTTTGTGTCTTTGAAACTCTCCTGTGTTGCTCTGCACCAGCAGCTGTTGGAAGCAGGTCTCCAGCACCAGTGTGGAAAGGGTGGAGTCAAAGACAATGACATAAAGGGTTGGTGAGGGGAAGCTTGCTGTGAATGTGGGGGGGGGGCATGGAGGGATGGGGGGAAGCAAGGGGAGTTACTGAGACTTGGTGGGATGTGTCTGTCCTGTGCTCGCCCACCTTGGTGGCTGGCACCTGAGTGCCCACATCCTCTGCCCACGTGCAGAGGCCCTGGCCCCCACCGTGGTGGCTGGTGCACATGCTCCAAGTCCTGCCCCTCTCCTAAACTGGGGGTCTCCGTGAGGTGTTTCCTACCAGCTCCCTGGCAGCCAGCCTGATGTCATGCACTGTAGTGGCCACTCCAACCCATCCTCCAGGTCCCGCTCTCACCTCCATTAGATATTGTGGGGGATGGAAACATATATCAGGCCCCCCGAATATTTCCCTCACAGGGAGTGGTAGGCCCTCCCCACCCCCAGTTCTGCTGCCCCTATGGTGGTTGGCAAAAAGGAGGAGTCTGTAGTGTTAGAGCCACTGCTGAGGGGATGGCAGCTTGTGCACTAGCACGGTGCTCCTGGACACCTTATGGTTCCACAGCAATGTGGTTGTCAAGATGTAACTCAACACTAAGCTAGGGGTCGCCTGCTGGCTGCCATGGGCACCCAGTTTGCACGCCAGTGGCACAAACTTCTTCAATGCCACCTGGTTGAAACTCTTCTATGCCTTCTACTGACTCCACCATGTGTACTGCAGTGTTCTCCTCTCTGGCCTTTCCAAGTCTCATCTCCCCAGACTGCATAGTGTGCAGAATGCTGCTGTTCATTTTCTCCCCTGTTATATAGCTGTGGTGCTCAACCTTTTCCAGGCCAGGATTCCCATATCCATACCAGGATCCCAACTAGTGAGGACCGGCTTCCCATTTAGCATCATGGGAGTGACAAGGTGATTGTGATCTTCATGGCTTGCTTCTTTTGGTGGCATGTAGTGTGCCCAGGTATAGATAGCAGTGTAGACTGAGAGGCATAGCTTAGGTGAGTACAGTAAAGACATGCCTGAAGGGTGGGGGTATGTACCTGATTATGTACCCTACACGGCTTTTTATTGGCTCAAGCCTGCCTCCCCATCTACACTGCTAAAAATAGCAGTCTAGTGTCCTCCCCATGCTACAGTCTTTTCCTTCCGCCAGTGGTGTGCAGTGTAGACATAGCCCCAGATATCTGGTGGAGAATCCCTGGTCTATTAAAATGAAATCAGGTCTCCCCCAGTACCAAACAGTTCCACTAGCTGGCCATTCATTGCAAGCTCCAGTTGCTCTGCTTAGTTTTAAAACTTTACCTAAACTTGCTGTAGCATAACTTTCTAGCCTTCTCTCTCTCCTCTCCTTTCTCTTGTCTGTCCCTGATCTCCTCTTCTCTCCCTGCAATCTAACTTCGGTTGGAGACAGTTATTTCTCCTCTGAAGCTCCTGCCACTTGGATTTGCCTTTAGGGTCCTTCTCTCACATTTCAAATCTCACCTGCGAATATCTTTTCCCATTTCCTTTTCCTTATTGATTTCTCCCCCACTTTGGTATCTCTATTATGTCACTTAATATACAGCACTTGTCCCAATATGTAGGCAAAGTTAACATTTGCGTTGAAAACATGGTGTTTTTTCTCACACAGCCAGGCATTGGTCTCTGTCATTGTTATATTTAACCCTGTAAAGGTGTTTGAGATTCAGTGTATATGAAAGACCCTTCTATACAGGAGGTGAATTCTATTACAAATGCCCACAGCCTATGAATCATAGAATCATAGAATATCAGGGTTGGAAGGGACCTCAGGAGGTCATCTAGTCCAACCCCCTGCTCAAAGCAGGACCAATTCCCAACTAAATCATCCCAGCCAGGGCTTTGTCAAGCCGGGCCTTAAAAACCTCCAAGGAAGGAGATTCCACCACCTCCCTAGGTAACGTGTTCCAGTGCTTCACCACCCTCCTAGTGAAATAGTGTTTCCTAATATCCAACCTAGACCTCCCCCACTGCAACTTGAGACCATTGCTCCTTGTTCTGTCATCTGCCACCACTGAGAACAGCCGAGCTCCATCCTCTTTGGAACCCCCCTTCAGGTAGTTGAAAGCAGCTATCAAATCCCCCCTCATTCTTCTCTTCTGGAGACTAAACAATCCCAGTTCCCTCAGCCTCTCCTCATAAGTCACGTGCTCCAGATCCCTAATCGTTTTTGTTGCCCTCCGCTGGACTCTTTCCAATATTTCCACATCCTTCTTGTAGTGTGGGGCCCAAAACTGGACACAGTACTCCAGATGAGGCCTCACCAATGTCGAATAGGGGGGAACGATCACGTCCCTCGATCTACTGGCAATGCCCCTACTTATACAGCCCAAAATGCCGTTAGTCTTCTTGGCAACAAGAGCACACTGTTGACTCATATCTAGCTTCTTGTCTACTGTGACCCCTAGGTCCTTTTCTGCAGAACTGCTACCTAGCCATTCGGTCCCTAGTCTGTAGCAGTGCATGGGATTCTTCCGTCCTAAGTGCAGGACTCTATTGTTTGTACAGTTAATAGGAAGAAGATTGTTTGTTTCTCTGGGTGTCCTTGCCCTTCTTGCTTTAGCTTCAGCACCTGTGTTTGCTAGCTGAATATCATCCTATATAAAGTTCATCCTCAGTCCTGTGACTGCTGCTAAGCTGTCTTTCCTCCCCCAGCAGTAAATTCACCATTACCAAAAGTGCTGAGCCTCTGCTTTCACATCACCTCCATCAGGTACAAGGACAAAATTATCGTCAACAATGTGCCCCAGTCATACTAGAGGCCATGGGCTCCCTTTTGTTCGCTTTCAGGGATTGGAATTTCTACTCTCTCCCTAGGCTGACACTGCAGGGTGACTTTAGCATAAGTCAGTGGCACTGTAGTAATGATTATGGAGGTAGTGGGGGGTAGAGGAAGATGTGGTGTTAAGGAGGCAGGGAAGTATTGATATTTACTAGATGTGGGCTTGAGAAGCAGTGATCTAGAGCCAACCCCCTGGAAAGTTTGAGGATGCTTAGATCTGGGGTTTTGGTTCAGCTGACTGGGGCGGGGGAGGGGTGCAGAAAGGCCAGCTTTAAAATTCAGAACAGGATCCAGACTGTCCCAAAGCACAGAGAAATGCTCTGATTCATAGCCCTTTGTACTAACTGCACTGCTTCTGCTAATATAGTAGACTGGCGTTAGCACTTGCTTAGCATAAATGCACTGTCTCCTTTCTGCACAGGTGTAGCAGTTTCAGCTCATTCCCCCAATTGCCTGATTGTCTCTTGGCAGAGAAGGAAGTGGCAGATGAAGCAAATCTGCCTGTTCAAGGCTTACATGGGCGGTGCGCGAGCCGCCACTTTGGGGAGGCTAGTCACGCGGCCCCGCCCCTTCTTCCTGAGGCTCTGCCCCTCCCTCCCAACCGCCGGAGCCCTGAGCACCCTCCTCCCGCGGGTGGAGGAGTCTCGTCCAAACTGCCCTGGGTCACCTGCTGGCCCCGGTGCGGACCGCTGGCCTGCCCCAGCCACCTGCTGGCCTCCAATCGGAGCTGAGCTCCCACTCGCTTGGGGAGATGGCGGAGCATGGGCAGGACCAGGGCCTGGTTTAGGGAAGGCTTAGCCTCCCCTGGCCTGTTATACCCACCACCCATGTACATGGGGCTCACACGTTCTTTCCTAGTGGCACAATGAAGGATTCTCTCTCCCCTTCAACTCCCACCTGAAGGCTGGTATTACTACCCCAGTTGCAATTTGTGACAGTGGGAAGGCAGGAAAAGAGAACTTGGGAAGGAATGTTTCCTTCTATCGCCTTCATTTCTGTAAATGCAGCGAGTGAATGAACGGGGGGTGGGGGGATTCATGAGACATTATTTGCGTACTTCTAATAGAACTTTGCTTTTTCATTTGTCTTTCCCCAATATTTGTGAAAGCGAAATTTTGTTCATGCATGTGGAGGCAGAAATTTCTGGCTTGTAGCGGAGAGTCATTTAATCCCCAAACAACTTTTCCTTTTTGGGGGGCGGGGTGAGGGGAGGGAGCAAAAGTGGTTTGTGAAGGTTAGGCCAGGAAACAAACAAATCATTTGGCTTAGGCATGCAGCTTGAATGACAAATACTTAAAGGCATCCCTGCAGCAAACGGGCTGAACAGTTCCAACTGCTGTTAGTTATTTGTGTTATCAGAGCACGTAGGAGCCCTAGTCATGGATCAGGGGCCCACTGTGTCAGGCGCTGCACAAGCACAGAACCAAAAACCAGGCCCTGCCCCAAAGAGCTTACAATGTCAGCATCATACAAGAGACAAGAGATGGATTCAGACCGAGTGAAGGGGGAGCACATGGAAACAATAAGACAATGTTGTTGAAACAGACAAGACTGAGGGCGAAGGAAGGGCTATAACACACAAGCAGTGTGAACCATGTGATAGCAGCATATGGCATACAGCATGTTAGCTCCACTTTTTTATTTTTTATTTATTTTTTGGTGAGTGGGTTGACTAAAGAGGGAATCAGCTAAATGGAAGGAAAAGGGAAAAGAAGGGGGATGAGCGGGAGAGGAGAGTGAACAAATTTGTAAGGTCTCATTGTTTTCCTGGACTTGCTTTCAGGGTGGATGTCATTGGATTCTTGTAAAGTAGATAGATGCTTACTTGCTGCAGAACAGGTTGCATTTTAAAGGGCCAACACTGTATGTATATACTATTCAAAAGTGTGTCTGTCTGTGTGTGTGTCTGTCTGTGTGTGTGTGTGTGTGTGTGTGTGTGTGTGTGTACACAGTATATAGTACGATTGAAGCCAAACACTAAGGATCAAGCGCTGCCCTCAGTTACATCTATAGAATGCCTTGGACTTGAGTTTCACAGTGTAACTGACAGCAGAATGTTTAGGCAAACAGGGCCCTAATTTTCCTCTCACTGGCATAGATCAATAGTAACTCCATGGAGGTCTGTAGCATTACACAGGAATAAAACAAAGATGAGTGGAGGAGAATCAGGCCCCGGGATGTTTGTGTATACACAGGTTCACTTCAGCGCTTTAATTTATCATCTCATGTTGCAGCTCTGTGGGAGACGTTCACCTTCCAGGGCCTGATTCCATCCACTAGGAAAGGCTTGGAGCAGCACGGCTATGCTCTCTGTAGATTACAAGGAGAGGCAAGAAGTCTCTCTTTCAGATTCAGAACATAAATAATGTTTAAAATCATTACAGCAGCACTCCATTATGCAAACACTGGCTCAGTTAACTCCTGCTAATACAGGGTGATGCAGATTGCTTTGCCCTGTTGCACGGGGAGGCAGTGGCATCCCAATAGGAATCCTTGCACCACTGCCCTCTCTATACATTTTGCTCATGGAGAGAAGAGCTGAACTGTGGTTGGAAGGGCTCTATAGGAACTGGCACAGACTGCTGAGAATAGGGATAGCTCAGTGGTTTGAGTACTGGCCTGCTAAACCCGGGGTTGTGAGTTCAATCCTTGAGGGGGCCACTTAGGAGTCTGGGGCAAAATCAGTACTTGGTCCTGCTAGTGAAGTTAGGGGGCTGGACTCGATGGCCTTTTGGGGTCCTTTCCAACTCTGAGATAGGTATATCTCCATATTATAATAGCACCAAAATAGCTCATGACCCAGGCGTCCTGGCCATATCTCTTTGTGTGCTTGTGGTTAAGTTGCCTTAGGTCCCACAATGGAGCTTCAGCCCTTTGTGATGCATCAGGTGTGGGTTGCACCTATATTCATATCATATTCTTCTCTGCAGCTTCAGTTACTGATATGATTTGAAGGTCAATGCCGAAGACAAGGCTGTGTAATTAGTATCTCTCTTGAGTCAGAACCTTGTATCTTAATAAGTCTGATTTACAGTCTGATTCAGTAGATCAGCTGCAGACTGTGCAGCTTCCCAAACTCCATGGTGTAATGAATATGCATACATTCAAGAGTTGCAATTACCAAGCACCCACTGATGGGGAAACAAATCCATAGGACCAAAATTTGTAGTCCCAGTTGGAGCAAAGCTCCCACTGATGACAATGGGAATTTTGCTCAAATATGAACCATATGATTTGCCCTACAGAGCAGCAGTTAATATGTCCTAGTCTTTGATGGAGCTATTTTAGTGGGAGCAGCACTGTGAACATTTGGGCTGGTTTTAATTTTATCTGAACTAGTTTGCCCATTCCTAAGTGGCACAGGCAGGAACTATGGTACAGTACCTACGTTTGTGTTTATTCTAACAGTAGACATTTGTGCAAGCCGCTTCCCTTCACTGAACTAAACAGATTAATTAGCCAACTTCAGGAAAACAAAAGGATTAAATTATCAAGTCACTATGTTCAGCTGTATGAAATTGTCATGAAAATTTACCAGACAGATACAACTGGGATATTGGGGGAAAATTATGCACAGCTACAGTTAAATCCCTTTTTCTACAATTCAGCTTAACCCTTTGTTGGGGTATGTGATAGAGTTCTTTGTTCAGGACTTTTCAGGAAGCAGCATACAGAATCAGAGCCAAGGCTATTGTATTTAAACTCTGGATTTAGGTTTTATTAATAGCTACCAATGACTTGCAAAGAGACAGTACCACACAGTTTTTTTTTAAATATAAAACTATCTACATTTTAATAGAAACAAGCCAAGCATTTAAGACCACACAAGAATTAGTATTCAATTCTCAGAAAACTAAACACACCTAGGGACAGTGAAGAACCACACTGCGTTACATCTCAGGGCTCTGCTATGACTAGGCAAGTGTGACTCTCAGTAAAGAGGGATTTGAGCAGCAAAGTTTGAAGCTGGAGCCTGATCAAGTCTTATCCAAAGCTGAAGGAGGTGAGGGGGGGGTCATACTACAGTGTAGGTGTGTAAAGTAGATTAATTTGGGGTGTGGTTGGTACATCACCACAAGAGGCCACTTCGCTCTATACTGTTTTTTTTCTCCTGGCCCACCCAAACCAGCCCCCATTTTCTTGGGGCTTGCCTAGACGAGAGTTTTGTGGTCCTTTTGTAACTTGAGACAATGGGCAATTAACTCAAGTTAACTAACACGACTATAAATGCTAGTCTAGACACTTCACAAATGTTTGTTCCAGGACACACACATGCTTGTTACCCTGGGGCTCAACGTAGGGCAAACAAGAGGTGATTTGCAATTTTAGACTTGGTTTCGCAAGTGGAGAGGACATCATAGAAGAGCTGGTCGTAGCAAATAAACTTGGATCAAGTGGTCATAACATGATTCAGTTTAAATTAAATAGAGGCTAATTATAATCAGGCCATTAACTATGATTTTTTATTTCAAAAAGGCAGACTTTAGCAATTAAGGGAATTGGTTAAAGAAGTCAATTGGACTGAAGAGTTCAAGGACTTAAATGTGGAGGAGGCTTGGAATGTCTTTAAATCAACTATACAAAAACTCTCTGAAATTTGCATCCCAAGCAAGGGGAAAACACTTGTAGGGAAAGGCTCCCTATAAGCAGAGAGCCTACTGGGAATGGGAAAAGGGATTGATCATCAAAGAAAGCTCCATTGTGGAGTTAGAAAATGTAGGAATAAAGTGAGAATTGCTAAAAGTCCAGCTGAATTAGCTCTGGCCAATGAAATTAAAATAGAGGTTTTTTAGTTATATAAATAAAAAGAGAATAAGGGAGGATGAGGTTGGGCTGCTATGTAGTGTGGTTGGGAAGGAGACTAAAGATAATCTAGGTATGGATTTAAACCTAAATGACTAGTTTGCCTCAGTTTTCAGTAAGAATGATAATAGGGGACATGTGCATGAAGGCAGGACAGCTAATGGAAACAAGTGTATAGATATGGAAATTACCTCATTTGAGGTGGAAGAAAAACTTAAAGAGCTTAATGCATTCAAATTGGGGTAACTGGATAACTTCCACCTCAGAATATTGAAAGACTTGGCACACGAGAGGGCTGGTCCAGTAGCAAGAATTTTCAATAAATCTGTCTATTTGGGGGTAGTGCTGTATGACCGGAGAATAGCTAATGTCATACCTATATTTAAGAAAGAGAAAAAAGTGATCCAAGCAATTACAGACTTGTTAGTCTGACCTCAGCAGCCTGCAAGGCTTTAGAACAAATTGTGAAGGAAAGAATAATTAAATTCATGGAGGTAAATAGTAAAGGGGATGTAATGCAATATGGGTTTGCCAAAGGCCAGGATAACCTGATTTCCTCCTTTGAGAACATAACTGATTTTTTAGATAAGGGAAGTTCAGTAGACCTAATATTCTTGGACTTCAGTAAAGCATTTGACATGGTACCACATGGGAAATTATTAGTTAAATTAGGGTAGATGGGGATCAGCACAAGAATTGTAGGGTGGATAAGGAGCTGGCTAAAGAGGAGAAATGGGAAATGGGTTGTGCTGAAACGTGAATTATCAGACTGGGGAGAGGTAACTATGGAGTTCCTCAAGGATCAGCCTTGGGATGAATCTTATTCAGTATTTTCATTAAGGGCGTGGGCACAAAAAGTAAAAGTGTACTAATGAAATTTGCTGATACAAATTTGGGAGGCATCGTCAATACAGTGGAGAATCAGAATATTATACAGGAAGAGCGGGTTGACCTTGAAGACTGGAATGACTGAAATGGGATGAAGTTCAATAGGTCATGCACGTCAGATCTAATAATAAGAATTCTTGCTGAATTTCTAATTTCAATTGTTGGGTTTAGTGTGCGTGTGTTTGGCTTGTGATATACAGGAGGTCAGACTGGTTGACGTGGGGTGTCCTTTCTGGCCTTTAAGTCCATGACTCTAAATCTCAAACGTACATGGAGTGTCTAGACTAGCATTTACAATCATGGTAGATCACTTGAGCTAACTGGCAACCAGTTCACTCAAACTGAAGCAGGACCATAATCTCTGGTCTAGGCAAACTCTCTGTGTGTCTATTTCTCCCTAATCACACCTAACAGAGTGATTCTTTGCCGACTAACTCCAAACATTGTACTTGTGCATATCTGGGCTATGTGGTTTTTATGAAGTCTGCAGCAGGACTACATGTAGTTCAGAAGTCAGCAGAACCCATCATGCACATAGAAACTGATATCTTAGGGCCAGATTCTGTCTGGCCCTTAGGTCCTTGCACCTTCCCTACACAGTGTACCTTTCTCCTTGTGCAGACCCCAAAAGGGCCAGGCAGAGTGCTGCTTCCTCTCAGTTCTCCTGGTGAGATGGTGTATGGAGCCCCAAAGGGAACAGGGAAGTGGTGAGGATATGGCTCCCCCTCCAGGTCAGCAGTGTATCCTCCAGGCCAATCCATTTTGGAATTCTCATGAACCAAAGACAGAGTGAGAGAAAGGAAGAAAAGCACATGTCCATATCCCCCAAATACTTTGCCCCATTTGTCTCAAACTTCCCAGCAAAATTATACACTCCCATAAGGTGAGGCCTGTGATATTTCGGGCAGATTGGTTAAGTTCTTGTAAAGTTAAAGTCAAGATCAGGTTTATGACAACAGGATATTTTCTACCTTAATAAAGGAGAAATTGGCTTCTCTGCATAATGTGTGCTGCCTCTGCAGAGGACTCTAATGTATGCTCCTTGCATTTTTTTTAAAATAAAAGGGCAAAGGTTGGAACTTATTTGAAAAGTAGCCAGATCTCCTCCGGCTGCAGATTCCATGGCTGGAGCACCACTTATTCCAGCAGTCCCTAGTGATAGAGGGCCCATGGGACTATACGCAGCTGGGTGTAGTTTACAGCAGCCCTTGAGCTACTCTAAGCTATGACAGGAGAACAACCATCCCCAGCCTGCTTGGTGCTCCACCCTGTCTGAGGGCCTGAGCTTCCCCAGCTTGTCCTACCTGAAAATCTGGGACCGTCAGACTGACTCTGGCCATTAGGCCACACTCCCATGAAGCTAAAGGGGAACAAGCAGACTTAGCTACGGGACTGCAGTAACCCTTGTCCCGCCCCCAAAGGGTGACAGGGAACACCAGTCCCGTGACAAGGAGAAAGAAAAGATAAAATGTGTGTGCGCGCACGCACATATGTATGTATGCAGGGATAAAAGATTGCATCCTAAAAGCTAGACTGGCCCTTGGCAGTTCCAGGATCAGGGAGCTGCAAACAGCTCCCCTAGTCAACTAGTGGATACTGGGCACAGCTAAGGATTGAAGCTCTTATTTCTATTTCTGAACACATTCAAACATTCACTGTGGGATTGAAAATTCAGCTCAGACTCGAGTGTTATGGGATTTGTGATCTGCTGAGGACAGACTGTGATAGGGGAAGAGTGAAGATGAACTAGAGAGAAAATTTTCAAATGGAGGAAATGGGATTAAAAATGGAAGAGATTGTGCAGTCTGAAAAATGAATACAAAGAGTATGTGCAAGAGGATGGGGGAAGAGCTGGTAGGGGAATTGTGACTCAATGCACCAGCTCCACAGTGGTCCAGCAAGGGTTAACCCCACACTATGGGCCAAGGAAGCTGGGACCCAGGTATAAAAGAGAGCAACTCAGCTCAGTTGGAGCTGACTGCTGAAGAGGGAGGATGCAGGTTGCCAGCTTCATCTGGGTCTCGGCATGTTTGGCTTCCACAGTCTGGAGATTCAGCAATCTCCAGACCGTGGAAGCCAAATGTGCCGAGACCCAGGCAAACATCAGGATGATGGAAGGTGCCCAAAAGTGGTCGAGGTTGCGGGGAGCTTCCCAAGCTGAGGAACCCTGAGACTCCAGGGATGCTTGGATCACCACGCGAGGAGACGGGATAGGAAGTGGCCCAGAGGGATGATCCATAGGGCCGGATGCTGTCAGTGTCTTGTGGCTGGATTCCTTGCTGACACCGTGGTGGAACCCTCCACCACTGCTAGGGTCTTCAGCTGGTACCTGGTGGAGTCGGGTGGGCCCAGCTCCCCCTACACCCTGCTGCTAACCCCATACTGGGATGGCAGCTCCCCCACCTTAAGGCCTAGAGGCCTGCGTTTGTCTGCCATCTGCCCGAGCCAGGACATTGGACCCTAGACTGCTTGTTGCTCCGTCCTGCCTGAGGGCCTGAGCTCCCCAGCCTGCTTGTTGCTCCACCCTGCCTTTGTATGCAGGGATAAAAGATTGCATCCTAAAAGCTAGACTGGCTCTACAATATACATGTAAAAATGTATATAAATACCCACATACATATATCTATATGGAGATACACCCCATATATGCATTGTAAGGGACCCATTATGCCAGCCTATCTTTTAGAGTGCTATTCCTAATACAGGGCACAGGCTTACTTTTAGCTTTGAAAAAAAGTATTGCATAAAAAGAAATATATTGAATTATTATGGGGACGGTGGCAATATGGGTTTGAACTTCAGAAAAATCATATTTGCAGTATTAAACTCAGTCCATATTTGCTCTCAGCAACACTTGGGTGATTCTGGTGTAAACTCTATTGATTTCACTGGGTGTCACTCAGACGAGACTCTAATCCTGCCTGTACCCCTAACACTAGGGTTACCATATTCAAACATTTAAAAAAGAGGACACTCCACGGGGCCCCGGCCCTGCCCCAACTCCCCCCTTCCCTGCCCCCGGCCCTGCCCCAACCCCGCCCCCATTCCAACCCCTTCCCCAAAGTCCCTGCCCCAACTCTGCCCCCTCCTCCCTCCCGCTCTGATCTTGGTTGGGGGTTGCTAAGTGCTTCCCTGCT
>NW_020664534.1:1074001-1110547 GCF_002925995.2 Terrapene triunguis | reverse complement strand
GCGCTGCTCTGCGGGGGAGGAGGGAGTGGGGGCGGGGGCGGGACTCTGGCTGCTAGAGGCCCCAGTGGCTGCGAGCGGCTTTCAATCAGACCCAGCCATCCAATCAGTCGCGCCGCACTCTGCATGAGGGGAAGGGGGAAATCCCGGACATTTCTACTTTATTAGAAATCCCCCCCGGACGGCCATTTAAAGGTGAAAAAGCCGGACATGTCCGGGGAAAGCCGGACGGATGGTAACCCTACCTAACCCTTCCTCAAAAAGAGTCTGAGAGTTTGCAATTTTTTCTGGATTCCTTTATCCCTGTTTAAACCCTAACAAGTATATCATGTTTGTAATGGAAACATTGACAGACTTTTGATGACTTCATGTGTTACCCAGGGTTCTTTCAACCCGAAGCTTTTGGTAACTTTACTCTGTGCAAGGTGCTGTCAGGAAATAAATCAATGGAGACACATTCATCTGACCAATAGATGGCTGGCATAAACAGTACAATATAAGAGTGCTCTCAATTAAAGTTATACTTTATTTAGTCTCAGCCACTTACACACGTCTGCAACAGGTTAGTAAAAAAAACCCCAACCCTCAATAATTACCAAAGTTTGGTGTGGCTCTCAGGTGGTACAGCAGCAGCCTTCTGATTGGCTCGTTTTTCAGCTGCTGCTGGTGACCCTAAACTGTGTCCATGAAGAGATCCCAAAGAGTCCCTGCAGAGTCTGCCTACCCCAAACTTTCTCCCCTTATTTATTGGGTTAGTGTAACAATAACGTCAATAAAAAGCTTGTTAAGCAAACAGCTTCAAAGTTTAAGCAAGAGGTTTCCACAAACCATTAATTAGACAGATGTGTTTTTGCAGAATCTGCATGTCCTGAGGGCCCTGACAAACATACCCCAAAGGGCAAATATAGATAAGCTTCCTGTTTTTTCCAAAATTTCAGCACTTTCAGCAGAGATCTTATCAGGGTGGACACAGGGTCAGCTCCCCTCTTAAACCCTTCCCTCCTGGCTTCTTGCTTAGACATATTAAGACCATTGCAGAGGCCTGCAGAGACCTACTGATTTAGCTGCTTTTGGCAACAAGTATGATAATCAATATTACACTGTTGGTAGTGGTCCCTGGCCTTTTACTGGTCTGTCAGAATCTCCCTGCACACAGGTTCTGTTAGTAACAGTTGTTTCTCTATGTGAATGTGCTGTGCATACATATAGTTGGAAATGAAACATATGTATGGTAAATGAATAAAATGAACTCACTCCTTTTTTGTTTTCACTTCATTAGACAAGTGGGTTATGTACACTGTGTGCATATTACTTTATGGATTTTAAAGTAATCAAGTGGAGCATTTCAAAGCTGTGACATGGCAGACATTGTATCTAGATTGCTTGCATAATTCCCTGAGGCCTCACTTGCTTTTTTTTTGTTCCAGGAAGAATTATGTTTTTGCAAAAACCAGTGTAATTGTTTGTTTACTAAACCAACACAAGGGAAAACATTAGGCTGAAAAACACAGTTTTGGAGGGAAAAAAATCCTTGCAATGGATTATTTTCTTTCCTTTTCTGGGTTTAAAAAAGATTTTGTACAGAGGTGAATGTTGTCTCATGCTCTCTTCTTCGTCAAATTGAACCATGGGGCAGGTTGTGGCTGGGCTGCAGAAGCGTTCCATGCCACCCCGTGGTAACCCTTGCACAGGGCCCAAGCACAGTCACAGTGGCTGCATGGTTCTGAGCACATGGCCAGCTCCTGACAAGCCACCCCAAAGAGTAGAGTGATGAGGTGAGGCTTCTAGACCAACTCAGGCAACTACAAGGGATAACAGTTCAAATTATGGTCTGGTCCAGATTACTACACTGGGTCCAATCTGTTCCTCCAAACCTTTGGAAGGTTCTGAACTGGAACTGGGGACCTACTGTATATCACTTAACTAATCAGACAACTGTCTCTCTCTTTGTTTTTACAGAGCTCCATAAATGTTAGCGAGTCCTCGCAGCATCCCTGTCAGGGAGGTGGTATTCCTATTTTACATAGAGGGAAACTGAGAGACACACATTCTTCCATCACAGAATACAAATAACACCCTGTGATAAATGAAGGGAGAGGCGGGGGTAGCTCCCTTTTATGGACCCAACTAGCTAGTTAGCTATAAAATCCCTCTTGGTAGCTGTTCTCTACTTGCTTTACCTGTAAAGGGTTAAAAAGTCTGACTGCATGCATAGGTAAAAGGAAGTGATTGGGCACCTGGCCAAAAGAGCCAATGGGAAGGCTAGAACTTTTTAAAATTGAAACAAGACACCCCCTTTGTGTGTCTGTGGTTGTTCTCCCGGAGAGCAGGGACAGGGCTGGATCTATGCTGTAAAAGCTTGCGCCAGGTATGAAAAATCATCAAATCATACCTAGAAACTACTCATTTGAAACCCCAGATATGTAAGTAGATCAGGAAATGTCTAGGAAGACACGATCAGGTTTATCTCTTTTATTTCTTTATAGCTTGTGGACTACTCTGTGCTAACCCCAGGTGCTTTTGTTTTGCTTGTAACCTTTTAGCTGGACCTCAAGAGAGTTATCTTGATGCTTCATTCTTGTAATTGTTTTTTTTTTTTAAATCTAGCAAAAAGCCTAAATTGCAAATGTATTTTCTTCCTTTTTGTTTTTAATAAAATTTACCTTTTTTAAAGAACAGGATTGGATTTGTGTATCCTAAGAGGTTTGTGCATATGTTGTTTAATTAGCTGGTGGCAACAGATAATTTCCTTTGTTTCTTTCGCAGCTCTTCCCTGGGGGGGAGGAGGGGTGAAGGGGGAGGGAATGAAGGGGCTTGAGAGTACCCCATAGGAAAGAATTCCTAAGTGCACCTTCCTGGGTTCTGAAAGGGTTTTTTTTTATGCACTTGGGTGCTGGCAGCATCTACCCATCCAAGGTCAGAGAGAAGCTGTAACCTTGGGAGTTTAATACAGTAACTCCTCACTTAAAGTCGTCCTGGTTAACGTTGTTTCGTTGTTACGTTGCTGATCAATTAGGGAACATGCTCGTTTAAAGTTGTGCAATTCTCCCTTCTAACAGCCTTTGGCAGCTGCCTGCTTTGTCCACTGCTTGCAGGAAGAGCAGCTGTTGCAGCTAGCTGGTGGGGGCCTGGAACCACGGTGGACCGGCAGCCCCCCTATCAGCTCCCCGCTCCCCCAAGTCCCCTGTGCAGCAGCTGCCCAGCAGGCTATCAATTGCTGGCAGTTCAGCTGTCCCTCCCCCCACTGCCATGTGCTGCTCCTGCCCTCTGCTTTGGAGCTGCTCCCTGAGACTCCTGCTTTCTGTGCGGGGGGGAGGGGAGGAAGAGAGGGGCTGTCAGGGTGTCCCCCTCCCCCTGCACCCCGCTTACCCCATCTTCCATAGAGCGGGGGGACACAGGACAGGGCTCAGGACGGAGGGAGCTTGCTGGCAGCAGCTGCAGTCTCAGCAAGCTGATCTAATTAACAAGACAGTGTACTAAAGAGTAGGGTCAGCGTACTTAAAGGGGAAATGCGCATCTCCCTCTCTCACGCACGGTGTGTGTCTCTGTCTGTGATGCTGTCTCCCCTCCCGCCATTCCTGCTGCCTTGTAGAGTGTGAGAGTTAACCCTTGAGGGCTCAGCCAGTTGCTAGTTCATCATTTAGCAGTAAGGCATTCCCTGGGAAATATTCCACCCTCTGACTCCCCCACCTCAACCAAGCTTCACAATCATCATCACTGTGTACCGGTATTAAATTGTGTGTGTTTGTGTTTGTGTGTATATATATAATATATACATATATATATGTCTTTTGTCTGGTGAAAAATATTCCCTGGAACCTAACCCCCTCATTTACATTAATTCTTATGGGGAAATTGGATTCGCTTAACATCGTTTCGCTTAGTCGCATTTTTCAGGAACAGAACTACAACATTAAATGAGGAGTTACTGTACAAGCCTGGAGTGGCCAGTATTAATTTTTAGAATCCTTGCGGGCCCCCACCTTCTGCACTCAAAGTGCCAGAGTGGGGAATCAGCTTTGATACTCCCACTGTGAAGTCTGTCAGTACAATTCATATTCTGGGAAAGGAGACGATGACTCCAGAAATCATAGAATCATAGAATATCAGGGTTGGAAGGGACCTCAGGAGGTCATCTAGTCCAACCCCCTGCTCAAAGCAGGATCAATCCCCAGACAGATTTTTACCCCAGTTCCCTAAATGGCCCCCTCAAGGATTGAATTCACAACCCTGGGTTTAGCAGGCCACTGCTCAAACCACTGAGCAATCCCTTTAAATGAGCATGTTCCCTAATTGATCAGCAAAGTAACTTGCCCTGCGTCACACAGTGAGTTAGTAGTAGAGTTGGGACTAGCGCTTATAGTACTGCCAACCTTAAGAGATCAAGAGATTGGCCCAAAATTATATATGTAATATTGTGGTTTTTGGTCTGTGCCATGGACTGGCTGCCTCTTTGAGGCTAGCTGGGCTGAGCCTTGCTCATGACTTAGCAGTTTCCTTCAGCCTCCCTGATAAGCTGGCAACATAAGGGCTAATCAGTGACCCCAACTAAATGTCATGTGGCTTAATTAGAAAGACTGACTGTGGTGGTGGAGCAGCAGCAAGAGCCCTACTTAAATAGAACTGGGAACTCGTTACAGAGGGAGGACTGTGGAGGGAGGAACAAGGGAGGCCCCCTTCTGGGAAGAGCCTGAAGACGTCAGGCTGAGGTATGCACAGAAAGCAGAGTAGGCTTGTCTGGGGGTTGTCCTGAGCTAGGGCCTACAAGGATAAGGGAATAGAAGAGAAGCCCAGGAGAGAGAAGGTAGGAATTATCTCTTTGGGTAGGTCCTGGGATAGTCAGAATGAATCACCTACAGGAAGCAGGGTACGCCCCTGTGGCGGGAACCCTGAGATAGGGCCTACAAAGGTCAAAGAGATCCCTAGGGAAGCTGATGAAGTCCTTGCTGTAGGGAGACAGTAAAGGAATCCTGCTAAGAAAAGTTCTGCCCAGGCCAACAGATGGGGCTAGCAATAGGTCCTGAGAGGGGCAGAAGAACTATTAGTTTGGGCATTTGATTTGTACTTTTAGTTACCCCATAAAGGGAGTGAACTATTGTGACACACACAACTCAGAGAGGGAGTTAGGAGAAGACACGGTCTGGGAGTGGCTGTCACAGCCAAGAAAATGGCCACCGACACGGGAGAGGGGGGCATGAGAGGTGAAGTCTCCTGCAATGCCACATCCAGGCACAAGGGGTGCCCTAGAGGTGAGGACATGCACAAGGCATAGGTTTTTTGCTTTTTGAAACTCCCTGCCCACCCCAGGGTGTTAGTGACAATTAGCATTGCCCACTCTCCCAAATTTATCGGGTAAGGTGATTTTGGTCCCTGTGTTGGAGCTGTCACTCCCACAGTGTCCATCCCCTTCCCAGCAATCAATTCTGCCCCAACCTCCTAATCAATCCTATCAGTTCAGACTTCTCAACCCCTATCCCCTATCACTTCAACCCCCACCCCTCTGCTCCTCCTGGGCTCCTCACCCCTTTCTGGGGAGTGAGGGGAGGGGAGGGGAGCAGAGGTGTCCTGAGTTGCTGGGCTCTTTAGCTTCCCGCTCCCCTTGGGTGAGAATGGTTTAAGGTTGCTGAGCGGAGGGGGAGAGAGGCAGCTCTTCCTACAGCAGTTCTGCCTGGTTACTCTGGCCCAGGAGGCAGACAAAGGGGGTAGGCAGCCACTCAGAGGGTTTTTTCCCCACAGGCTGGGCTCAGATTCGCTAAAAGGCCATACCTTCTCACATCATCCCCTGACTGGGCTCCAGCCAAAATCCCATCACTCGTGGAAAAAAATCACCAGAATTGGCACCAGTGAGCTTATGATCTTCTGTCCTTCAAGTCCTTGCTCATGCCATAATATCATGTTATCCCCACGGTGGCATAGTACATCACATTGAAATAATTGTTACATAGGCATACACAGCATGCTGCTCCCCATGCATACTTACTGACAGATGAATGCACACCCTGTTGAGTGTTATTGCTTACTTAACATACTTCAATTTTTCTCTGATGTCTTGAGAATTATTGAACATCCTTTCTCAGTTCACTGCAACCCTCATTTATTTATGAGCACACTTCATATCAGCTTTTACTCTGTTCTCACTGAAAGTAAAAATCAAGATGCTGTACAATTATATGTGTAGCTATTATAATTAACTGAATTGCCATATTGAGGTTGTAAAGAACTAGACTATGTCTAGCCCTATATAGACATGTACAATACAGAAAGGGGAATGGGGGAGAAGAGCATATAGAGTCTGCTAGCTTTCACCTCTACCAGGGGCCAGGCACAGTCTTAGAACTAGAGCTCAAAGCAAGAGCTGTCCTCCTCCTCTGTCCACCATCATAGCTGGCCCATATGTACAAGTAATGGAGGATGTATTTCATCGTGTAAGAGGAAGTGGAAGAAGCTGCTGTCTGAGCTGTGCTGCTTCAGAACCTGAGAGGAATTCTGCCTGGCTCTGGGACATGCCTCTCCTGCAGTTTGCGTGCAAGTCCCCGTGTGCTGAGGAAGAGCTGGTTAAAATTTTTTTGATGGAACAGTTTTCTATTAGAGAATGCAGCTTAGCAGAAATCAAAATGTTTCATTGGAACGTCACTTTTGACAGACAATTTTTGACAGCAGAAGGGTGAAATGATTTGTCTTGACTTTGTTTCATGTTGAAAAATTTAGTTTTGACTTGTTCATTTTGTTTTGCATTTTAGATTGTATCAGTATTACTATTATATTTAATGTTTTGATATTATTGAAAGCATGTTTTTACTTATGAAAACAAATCAATTTGACCTTATTGAAACGAAATGTTTCACTGGTTCCAAATATATATCTTTGAGGCTGTGCTTCAAAGATCCAATCTGGCCTCAAAAGATTAATGACTATATTAATCAGAGGTGGGTGGATAAATCATAACAAATAATTTATTCAGTTAAATTCTCTTCTTCCTGTTTACCAATTGTTCGCTAACAGATTGTGTCTAATTTATTTGTTGTTTGAAACTATTTGCTGAATAATTACAGTGAATAATCCCACCTCGAAAAGTGCTCTCAAATTTAATAGAGAATGATTTTTAGTTTTAAACCATCAGATAGAATTTAATAGAGAATGATAACACTTGTAATAGAATTCTACAGATTGATTCAAGAGCACTAGAAGAAGGAAATCTTCCTCTATTAAATTCGATAGGTGTTTGGAGGTAAGTTCTATAGAAATTTACTTTTTTCATCCCTACATTCTAATTATAGAGTTTATTAAAGTTATTTTTCTAGGAGAAATTCTTGACCTGCAGCTTGATGTTCGAAAGTAGTTCATTGAATATAAATCGATACTCAAACTTCTGTCTGTATCCTAGGTCACATAGTATGTTTCTGTTTCTGTTCTGACTGGGTAATCTTGTCCACCCAGAGAGGTTGCTGATGTGAATACTTATGATTGTAAATGCAAACTACACTTGCCATCTATATGATACAATATTTACTTAAAAATCAGTGTTTAAGTGACTGTTCCTGCCAGTAAAATCATATAGATTTGGAATATTTGCTGAAAGTGAATTTGCAAAGGTGGAAAAGCAAATTCATTAGAAAATATTAACAAATACATGTGACCTTTTTTATTTATTTATGTATTTCTTTTGAACCAGCTTTAATTTTTATTTTTTAAAATGTCAATTTTGGAAAATATATTTTAGATTGTTATAATTCCTGTATAAAGTTAAAGTCTGCTTTGAAAAAGGATACACAATAATATTTTTCCATATTTAAGTTGACTTCATGGAAGCAATCTTGTGACAATCTTTACTCAGTCTGCTATGCTGCTGATGCCTCTCCATGGGATACTGTTGGTTCTCTGCCCTACCAAAACTTATCCTTTTAACCTAGGGATAGCTTGTAGACCTGATTATATCTGCTCCACACTGATTTCTCACTTACTGCTGCTGTTCCCCAGGCAACACTGTTCCATACCCTGGTCTTTACCACTCACATGTACATAAACCATGCCCACTCAGGGTAGCACTGTAGCTCCACCTAATAAAGGCCACATAAAGACTGATGAGCCTGTTAAAGCCTTGGCTAACAAAGATGGGCAATTCCTGGTGTGTTTAGTGAGCATTTGAATCCTTTTATTCTTTGTTTTTCTCTGTGATGCTTTTGCCCTAGGATTAAATGTTCTTTGCTCTGGAATAGCTGTGACAGCTCTCCCTCTCTGGGCTTTAGGACGGAATAAGTGGATTCCCCTTCTGAATAACCAGGAGAAAGGCAGGTATAGGTGTGTATTTAGTTATGGTTTTTAAAATTTTAAACTGAAATAACTACAAACACGGTAGGGTGGCCTAAAATCAAAAAGCAAGTGAAACACAGTCACTTTCATTCAACCATCTTTAAGCTGGTCTCATAATTTCTGAATGCTCAGTTTGGCAATATTGCCAGTTTGGGTACTTCTGCATTAGGGCTGAAAAAGGATGAAATTTGTAGTTGCAATTATAGCTTTGATCCACAGGTGGCACATGAACTCTTGTAAATGGAAACAACAGGTTTTGCTGTAAAGGAGACTTTTCAGTCAGCTTCCGGCTGCTGTCACATAGTGGAAATTTGCATATTTTTCACTTAAACCCCAAACAAGGAGGTACCAAAAAACTAAACCCTACACCTCAAACACATTGTTTGCACATCAGACAATGAAACTATAATTTAAAAAATCCTGTCGAATCTAGTGTCAACACTTGTTTATGTTCTGTCTTTGGTTGTGTTCTCTCCCCGGTATATTGTTAGCTGGTTCTCCATATGTTCTGTAGGAACAATAGATTCTCATATCTTCCACCCAACCCCCATTCATCTCTCCATATGCACCATGCCACTATTTTATAAAATTTTCCCATTAATTGTTGTGCAATAATTAAAACTTGAAACTGTGGCCCCCTTCATCTTTGTTCTTCATCACAAAACTCTTTCCCTTGATTTTTTACTCTTCCATTTGCCTATCCCTTTCCCCTCACTCTGTGTTCCCTGAAGATGACTTTCATTCACATTGCCCTCCTCAAGTCTCTTCCCTTCCATCTCATTCGCTCTTGACCTCACTTCCCTCCAAGCTCTCATTCTTCCCTCCTTCCATATTATATTGTGTATTTTTCCCTTCTGTTCCTTCGTTTGCTCTCTCTTGTTCACTCTACTTCATGAACCTGATTCTCCACTACCTTGCCCTGTGTATTGGCTTTTACGTGGCTGCTAAGTAGGTGTGAAATGCTACCAAATCAGAACTCTCCATACACTGACATCACTGGTTTCCTGACTATACAATGTATAAGGTAGTGGAGGATAGGGCCCCATCTCCCTTTCTCCTTATGTCTCTGCTTGCATCCCTCTCTATGTTCTATCTTTCTTGTTAATTCCCTATCCTTTGTCTGTCTTGTTCTCTGCCCTCACAGCCATCCCTACTCAATCTTTTGTCTTCCAAGTCCGCATCAATCAACTGATCATGTGACACCCCCTCTCCCCACTTCATTCAATCGAACCTTTGCCCGAAGCCCTCTACCAGCCCGTCTATCTTCTGTCTCCTCCAGCACACTGATTCTGTGCATCCTCCCTCCTGCGAGGAGTAGCTGCCACTGTTGTGGGGCTGCAGAGACCAAAGGCCATCCTTCAACTTGGAAGGGGGGCTGCAGACTGCAGGGGGCTGAACAAACTGGAGCTGCCTGCAGCTTACAGCAGGATCTGGCTGCCATAGTATGTACTGTTGAAATAAAATAACGTAACTGTTAAATACAAACTCTCCATGCCTTTAAGAAGAAAAACACAGTTCCCAATTGATCCTGTTCCTCTGCAACCCCAGCAAATCAATACTGTGTGTGACAGAGAATGTGGAAACTCAAGGCAGAGATCTATTAAAAGGGGACTTTCAATACGTTAAAAACTTTAAAAATAAAAGTTCCTCCTTGAGTTGTATGTAAAACCCAAGGGGAGGATAAGGAAGGACATCCTGACTACAGGGTCAGCGAGTTCTTCCTTCCTCCCTTCAGTCACCTTCATAAGCAGACACTGGGTTGCTCTTACCCTTGGGCAATGTTTCTGGCAGAGCTTTCTCTGGAAGCAGGAGGGAAAAACCCCAGCAGCTGCTGGGTTCTATTTTAGGTTTCAGGAGGGGAGTGAGGTGGACCTTGTAAGTACTATTTATGTGTTTACATACACCCTCTGATGGTAGGAATGCAATATTGTAAGTCAGGCTGCATTGCAGTGTCCCACTGAACAGTGGGGACACTGCTAGATCTTTGTTCTGTTTATTGCTGGCAGCTCCTTGCTTGCTGCGGACCTGGGTAAGTAAGATGAGAAATGTTTTAATAGAGAGGAAAAGATAAACACATGGAAAAGGGTGTGTGTGTGTGTTGGGGGGAGAGAGAGAGTGTGAGTGGGAAGGGGGTACACCTTTCAAGGAGTTTAGTGGCTAAAAACCTACAAAGAGTGGAGCCCAGGGACTATAAAGCCGGTCTCTAGAATTACAGTGGGACAGTAATGCCACTCCAAGAAAGGCTGAGATAGCACTTAGTACCTGTTTGATTTCAGCATGTGGGTGTCACTGTCAATTAGATGCTTTCTTCTACCTTAAAGGTAGATTGCGTGAAGGGGTGACTACTTCATATAACTGTTAATATGAGAGCTTTTAAAGTTAAATTAATCTAATTACTGGGGGATTTTAATTTAAAATCTGTTTTCTGTATCAGAATAGGCTCCAGGGCCCAGCTGCACAAAGGTATGTAGGTGCCTACATCTGATGCTGTCGTCCAGTGTGCAGAGCACCCCCTGAGTGCTGGGAGACCTCTGTCCATTCCCCTGCTCCAATTACTGTTTCACTATTTATCCACAGTGGAGCAGCTTCAACAGCAGGGACTGAGGGAGACCCACATCAGAATGTCCTAGCTCAGTGGTTAGCGCACTCTCCTGGGGGGTGGGAGATGCCTCTTCAAATCCTTTCTCCCCATGAGGCAGTGGGGGGATTTGAACCTGGGACTCTCACCCCCCAGGTGAGTGTGCCAACCACTGGGCTAAAAGCTATAAGATGGACACGCTCAAGAAGCATCTTAGGTGCCTAAAACGTCGGACTCCAGGAGACAGGTTCCCATCCAGGGATCACGAAGCAGAGATAGGTGTCTCACTGCAGCTCGGACTTAGGTACTTAACTCGAGAGGGGTGGGCGTGGCACACACCCCTCCTATTGGCATCTTCCACTGACTAGCTGAGTGCTTTCTGGCTTTTGTGGAGTGCCTCTTTCTCCCCACTCACTATACAGGGAGCCCAGACACCTAGCTCAGGCGCTATGGATAGCACTGTTGTTCCAGTGACTTTTCTAGGCGCCTAAAAGTTATGTGATGTGACAATCAGCATTGCGACGGCTAAGTCCCTTTGTGGATCCCACCCCAGCTTCTTTACTGTTTTCATGAGTCTACCACTCGTATCTCCTGTGCTACAACTAGCATCTGTGATAGCATCTCCCCACCCCCATCCCATTGCCTTGCTCCCTGCAAACAGCTGTTGTACTTCTCCCTCACAGTCATATTTTGTCTTTCTCCTTGCTGTTATGCATGGACCTGAGTCTGTTTCCCCTCCCCCAATTCATAAGGAACCTCCCCTTCCCCCCAGAAAACTTGTACTTTGTCCCCCTGATGCCTGGAAATCCATACTGTGCCTTGCCCAACTTTCTACAGGCTTCTTCCAGCCAGGGTGCAGGCTGCTTTTTTCATAATTTTCTCCTTTTTTGTCTCTTCAGTGCTGCTCTGGGTGGGTGGATGTGTTGGGAAGACATCCTTTGCTACATAGTTCCCTGAGATCAAGCAGGGCCACTTGTAGTGCTTATCTAGTGCTCGCTGCATTTGAGAGAGAGACACACACACACTACTACAGCTGCTGTCTAATGGATTATTCATTAGCATAAAATGGGCCTTTAAAAACTATTTTCAGAGTTTTCCCATGTTTTCTGGGATGTATGTCTGCAGAAAAATCACTTATTGGATGTAGCTTTATGTTTACCCACAACAGGAAGCTGAATGCATTCTACCAGTAGAAGGATCTCGGAAATTCATTGGAGAGATTGTGTAACCAACGTTGAAGTGTTGTGCCGCATGGGTCAGCAGACTGTGGACTCGATTATACAGAGATGGTGTGATGGGAAAGGGTTCACCTCATTAAGAGCAGTGAAGGTGAGTCCTCCGAATGGCCCAGAGAGGCTGTGTGAAGTGCAGCCAATAGGAGGGAGGCTGCAATTAGCAGCCAATCACGTCCCAGCAGGCTCACATAAAAGGAGCTGCAAGGGCAAGGAGTGTGAGGCTGAAAGAAAGCTAGCGCCCTGGACAGGTCAGTTGCTGCCAGGGACCAGCAACAAGAGAGAGCTCCTGGTAGGCTACAGGAATTGAGTAGCTGAGTGCCCTGAGGTAAGGGTGAAGAAGGTGCTGGGGCCGTGGAGAAGTGGCCCAGGGGATCAGAGCAGCGGTGAGAGGAACTAGAGGCATAGCAGGAGGCTGCCATCTACAGGGTCCCTCCATGTTAGATGGATACATGGTTTAGCCATGTCATCAGGCACCTGAAGCACAAGGTATGTCTTCGATTGGATTCTGCCTGGAGGAAAGAGAAGGTGTGGCTGGAGGACAAAGAATGACCTATCACTGAATGTTTGAGAAGGATCGGCCATCATGGAAACAACTTACAATGGGCAGACAGCAGTGGGGGGAAATGGGTTGCCTTCTGCAGTCAGGCACAGGAGATTCTGAGTAAGGTTATCTTTAAGTTACCTGTGTGTTGACTGGCTACAGTACAAAGAAAGGAAATTTGCCTGGGGTGGATGAGTGCCATATTTTTGGGTTTGTTTATCCATGTCTCCTAAAATATCACTCCTGTCCCCTTGCACCATCCATTGCAGGAGAGACAAATAAATGCATTTTTTCTTACCATTATCCATACAGTCATATTGATTCATAACACTAAAGTTTTAAAGAGTGTAACTTCAAAAACAACCACCGTCAGACCCAGGAGTGTGGTAATGGAGGAACTCTTAGGCATGCTATTTGGAGATATCAAATGAATATATATCAATAGCTGCAAGCATTCCAGAATTCTCTAACAGAACTGTGAATGAGACTGCAATCTCCTGAAGATGTGGAAATGCAGGTGTGTTAAAAAGAAAGGCGGTAAGTGGCAAATAACCAGAAGGAAGAAAACAAGCCACTTACATCCAATACTCTGAGCCTGCTGAATGTCTGCTGGGACTGTTTTTGACTTTCACTGAAGTCATTGGGCCTTTGATTCAGCAAAGCACTTAACTCTCCTATCTTAAAATTAATCAGGTGCTTAAATGCTTTCCTGAATAGGCACGGATTTAAGCACATGCTTAAAGCTTAAATGGCTTTGTTGAAGCATGACCTTGCAGCTGAGGTCACTTGGCATCTCAGAATTAGGTTGTTAATGTTTTATAAATTCAGTCTCATGCTTTGTCACTTCATGAATTTTTAATTGATATATGAAAATAATATTGGTTGCTCGTACAAGGTTACTAAATATGAAACACAATATGGATTTACTATACATCTTGTTTTCTAAATTTGTGAAATGAGGTTACAGTGGGGATTTTAACAGTTCACATAGTATTTTGATAAAAAGAAGAATGTAGCTTTTGTAAGCTTTTTTCATGTTTGTCTTTGCAAGTACTTAACATGGTTTTTCATCCTATTTTTTCCCTCTACGGCATGGATAAATAAAGCTTCTTTATATGTGATCACAGTAATTCTGCATAATTGAAAATTTTAGCAGATATCCATATTAGCCAGAAGCAGACTGCAATGTCTAGTCCCAAAATATTCTTGCCTAACCCTCTTCCATCAACCCACAACACACCCCTCACTCAGCCTATGTGAATAAGCATCACATACTTCCCAAGCCAACAGCTCCATGATCCTGGCAAATAATTCCTTCTGGAGGGGGCTAGTCAAAAGATCTACCCCTGACCGTAGGTAGCTCCCAACTGAAGAAAGGGACTGAGCTAAGCTAATGCAAATACTATGAGTGAATATATAAATTGGGTATGTGTGTGCAAAAAAATTCTCTTTGGCGTCTGCAGTGTACAACTACTTTATGTACAAAAACTCAATTTACTTGTGCACTCAGCATTTCCAGGTACAACTTAAGTGCATGTAAACAAGTGCATATGCAACATATTTGAAAATCTGGCCCTCAGTGCTTGTCTCTGTGGGTGGTGGATTCCATAGGCTGGGGGAGGCTGTGCCTCTCCTAACAGCCAGGTGTGGCCCTGGCCACACTCCGGCCCCAGACCCCACCCTTCTGCTTGAACTTCTTGCTCTGTGTGCAGCTCCAGTCCCCCTGTGCAGTGGCCCTGGCTCGGGCTGGGGCTGTGCTGCCGCCCTCCTGGCGCTCCAGGGCTGGGGAGGCTGGGGCTATGCTGCCGCCCTCCCAGCGCTCCAGGGCTGGGGGTGGGGCGGTGGGGACACGGAAGCGGAGGGGCCTTGGGCGGAAGGGGTGGGGCTGGGCCTGGCCTCCCCCAGACTGCAGTTCACGTGCCGCCCAGGGTTGTGTCCAAAAAGTCATGCAAATATTCACCCATTCTTTTAGCAGACTCTCAAGTGCCATAAAAGTTAGCTGACAATGTTTTCTTTGCATATGTGATGGCACATATCTATAACTTTACATTATAACCTTCTTGCAGCAGAGACCTGGAATGAAATCCTAATCCCAGTGAAGTCAATGGGAATATTGCCACTGATTTCAATAGGGTCAATATTTCACCCTTTCTCTTTATATTTGTGTTTACAGCACCATATGCACCGATGACACTAATTAAATAGTAAATAATAGTGTCATTTGGTTAAAAGGGACTTTGGAATAGTCCTTTCAGTGCTGTGGAACCAGTTTAAGTGACTTTGACATATAAATATCTAACCACCTTTTCAGATGCCAATTGGATTGTGCAGGGAAAGACAGTGGCTTCAGAATGATTAATGAAAAGTCAGCGCTCAGTGGTAATTTAATTAGTTTTTCTATTAAACAAATTACTTTTTTTGCTACTAACTCATCCTGGATTGACCTTCAGATAACATGTCACTAACTGTATTAGCAGAAGTATTACAGGGCCAGTGGGCATCGCACCTGATTCATGTATTTTTGCTGGTGTTTGCACATTTCCTTTCTGCCTGCTCCAGAAAAGACTTTACTCTCCCTGTGTGTTTCTTTGAGCCCACTATTTATTTCTATTACCATAGAACCTAGGAGCCCCACTCATGGACTAGGGCCCCATTGTGCTAGGTGCTGTACCAACACAGAACAAAGAGAGGGTCCCTGCCCTGAAGCACTTCCTAGGGCATGGGAAGGAGTAGCATTCGTACTCAGAGTGACCAATGTGACAGCAGGAAATGTCATGTTGGTGTCATAATATTTTTTGTGGGTTTAGTTCGGAGGGGATAGGCTAAAGAGAAGGGCGTTGAAGGGGAGAGGAGGGTAAAAGGAGTGATTCTGAGGTGAAGGGACTATGAGGGTTGGGGAAGGGGACGAGTTGGAGCAAACAGGCACTCAGCACAGGGCAGAGAAAGTCCAGTCAAAAGTTAGAAAGTTTGCCAAAGGGCCCTGCTTTGGTTGTTTCTGCTGGAGTCTTTGGCTGGGTACTCTTTGAAGCTTTCACCCAACCCCATTCCCTGTGGCGTTGGGTGAGACACCACCTGGATCCTAAGGCCCCAATTGATGGCTGCATTGCATGAAAGTGACACAAACTAACCAGAGCATAAAGCTAAAATAGACCCATTGATTTTAAAAACATATCCTCTCAAGTCTACACAATAGTTTTTGTTGAGGTGGGATTTAAAGCCATTACCACATACAGCTGTACAAATAATCATTTTTTTTAGTTTGGTGGCTGAGACAAAAAAAATGGGGGGTGAGGGGCGTTGATTAGTTTGGGTTGACTTGAAAAGAAATTTTTTTGGTGAACCAAAAGCTGAATTTTTTTTATTTCAGGTTGAAAATTTTGTTTTGTTTTAACCTTTTCTTGAAATAAATAAAATTGAAGCATAATTCAAGATGAAAAATCATTTCAAGTCAAAACATATTGTTCTTAAAGTGTCAAAATAGACCATTTTGAATTTTTCTTTTTTGTTTTCAACCAAAATAATTCAGCAAATTCAACACGAGTTCACAAAATATTTCAGTCAACCCAAATCTGCCTTTTTTTTTTTAAAAAAAAAAAAAATTTTTCATCCGAAAAATTTCAGCCAGTTCTATTTCCTCTTCCCCAACCCTTTGCAGATATTTAAAATGCTTTCGGTCTGGCTTATCAAATACTTAAAAGTGTCATTGGGAGGGAGGAAGACCATTAATGATGCTGTGCTCCAATGGGAGTGGGGGAACTCTGGGTCCATTCCCCCTGCTCCAGTCACTCTGATTGTTTATCCACAGTGGAACAGCTTCAACGGGAGAGACTGAGGGTATGCCACATCAGAATATCCAATAGCTTTGTGGTTACAGCACTCTCCTGAGAGGTGGGACAGAGGGGGAAATTGAACCTGGATCCCCCACTGCCCAGCTGAGGGCCCTGATCATTGGGGTAAGAGTTGTAAGGTGGGCCTCACCCATTCCTTCTCTGGCCAGTTTATGTGGAGCGAAAACGGCATCTAACTTATTCCTGCAAGCCATACCCTAGGTTCCCTAAGCTGCCTGGAGTCAGGTGGCAGGTTCACGGTCATGGATCACCACGAGAAAGAGGTGCCTCCTTGCAGCCCGCACTTAGGTCCCTATCTCTGAGAGAGGGATGGGAATGCTCTCCTGTCGTCAGCATCTCCCATTGGCTAGGTGAGGAGGCTGTACAGTGTGCTGGCTTTAATGGATCACATTCTAAGGCACCTCTCTCCCCATTCACTGAATATGGATCCCAAGTGCCTAACTCAGGCTTTGTGGATCACAGGGTTGTTCCAGCCACCTAAAAGTGAGACACTATGATGCTCAGTGTTGCAAAAGCTAAGTTCCTTTGTGGATCTGAGCCTTAGAGTTACTGTGCATGAGGCCTGGGTTACACTAGGAAACTAGGTAGATTTCTCCTGTCAACCTAGCTACCGCCTCTCAGGGAGGTGGAGTATCTATGCCGATGGGAGAACTCCTCCCATTGGTGTAGAGAGCATCTTCATCGAAGGGCTACTGTGGCACAGCTGCACTGCTGCAGTGTTTTAAGTGTAGACAAGCCCTCAGTTCACCATCTGTAAAACCTTCCTTTCTGTTTTGTCTATTTAGATTGCAAGCCCTGTGAGACAGTGACTGTTTCTTATGTGTCTTGTCATCGGCTTGCAAAATAGTCATGTCTCAGCTGGAGACTCTAGGCACTACTGAATACAAATAATTAAGTGTGCAGTTACTGTCACTGTGCCACAGTGAGTCACAGCTAAAGATGTAGGGCAGACTCACCCCAAACTGGTGGTTATTCTGTCATTAGATATACCAAGCCAGTAACAAAAGTAAACATCTGTCTCACCACACTGGTTAACAAGAAGTCAAAAATGAAGCCTCCTTAGGCATCTCAGACGTTATTTCACAACCAAGACACTAGACTTTGAGTGATTATTGAACACCACTTTTGTCAAACAAAGAGTTCTTCTGATCTCAAGAGATCAGCCACATAGCCAGGTTAGTATATAACTCAGCTCTTACCCAATACTCACACTGCTGCCAATCCTTTAGTAACTAAAACCTAAAGAGTTATTAATAAAGACGAGAGTTAAAATGGTTAATAGATCACATACCTACAGTAATTGCAATGTTCTTATATCAGGTTTGAAGCAGTGTTGTTATAGACTGCTGGATTGTAAAATCTCTGGTAACTTCCAAAAGACTGAAAGGTGCTCAGTCCATAATTCAAATGCTCTTTTTAGTTGTATAAATGCACAGTCCAGAGAATCAGAGCAGGAAAGAGGCAAAATGGTGTCATTCCAGGGGTCTTTTATACCCTTTGCCATGTGCCTGGAAATTTTCTGTTTCCAACAAAGCTCACAGCACAATTTGTGGAAAATTACTAGCACAAGATGGAGTCCAGGGTCACATGAGCATGTCACATACCATTACATGGCTCGCTGGCTCATAGGGACAGCCATTGGCCATATCTGCGGTAAGCTGTCCACAGAAAGACTTAGTTGGGTGGAATGAATTTCTTCTATGGCCGATAGTGACATTGAAGTGTCTTTAATGGGCAATCAAGCAATCAGCACAATGTGCTGGCTAGACTGGATGTACCCTACCTTGTGGGTGTTACCCCAGGAACAAACACAATGGTGAATCAGGTATATGGCCAATATTCATAACTTATGAAACATGCATATAAACAGGATAATCATATTTAGCATATCATAACTTTTCCATTGACACCTTACATGGCATGCTTTGTACAAGATTTGTTGCAACTGTGTAAAAGTGGCAATATAATTGATCATATTTTAATCATAGACCTCTTTGTGCCTTTCTACAATCTTGCTAGTGTTGGTACAAAAATCTTCTCAGTAGTTTTTATGATCTGGAGCACCTTACCTTCTGCCTCATTTGTTCTCCATCTGACTTAAATCTAGAGCCGTGCAGAGGATAGAAGTTCTGTTTTGTGAAGGATTTTGAGATTTTGAAATTTGGCCTTGTTCAAAACAGAAATGGAAAAAACACACATTTCAAAATTCTCTGCAAAGGAAAAAATTTAAATTGTTTTTTTGTTTTGGGTCATTCAAACCATTTTGTTTCAATTTTGACTTTATTTTGTATTATAATATACAACTTTTTAAAAAAAATTAAACCATTTCAACATGAAAAACTGAAACATGTTGTGTCAGAATACAATGTTTCAATGTCATTGGAACTTTTTTCCTGGTCTTTTTCCAAAATGAAATTCCAGCAAAATCAACCTGATTTTGTGAAGCATTTTGGTTTGATGAATACAGTTCCATCAAAGTTCCCTTGATCTGCTCTACTTAAATCTTCGTTTGAAAGCATCTTTTCTCCCATGATATTATGGGTATTCAGTGATGGGCATTAGTATAATCTAGATATTCCCATCTCATTTGTTGGCCTTATGAATACTTTATCTTTTTCATCATAAACTATATTTACATGTCTTTCTCCTGAGTGTGATATACCACCCGGTACGGTGAGCACTGTTTACAATATTGTCATCTTTAATCCGGTAAAACGTTTGATACACTTTGTAGGAAAGCACTTTATTGAAATCAAATTGCATTATAGTTGTATTTTCTAACATTTACGGAACAAATTGACCATATTGCCAGAGCTTAATAATATTTGTTTTGAAATTCAGAGAGCCGATTCCCAAATTCTCTGTGGTTTCACAGTTTGAAAAATCCAGCAGTTTCTGTTACTTTCTTTCTTTTAAAAACTACCAAAGGGAACATTTTTAATTCATAGCAAGGGAGAAGGAGCAACTGATCTGTCTGAAAAGTTAGCCAGGCAGTCAGTGGTTTCTAGGAGAATAATGAAGAAAAGTTAGCCAAGTTTATTAATCTAAAAAACAACACTTACTTCTCCTTGAGTGCTGGCTCTGTTTACTCTCAAACTGGTCATATATAAGGGTAGAACAGGTTTCAATCAACACTTTATGCTGCATGTCCAGTTTTCAGGCATTCATGCGTGACCTTTTCTTACCCTGCAGGTACAATTGGTTTCTGGGTGACATATATTTTATTAACTTTTCCACCCTGTGATTGCATTGAAGTAATACTAGTTGTGCCCCCAGTGTCACATCAGGTGACAGACTATCAAGTTGCAATTTACAGAAATGGACGCTTGCACTTTTCAGGAGGATGGGGATCTCTTTTACAGGGCAAAGAAACCATCGGTGTCACTGACAGACGGGGTCCCTCATGAGTCATGGGCAATTTTCAGTCTGTAGGGCCCTTCAAAGCTATTTTTATAGATCCCACACCCTCCTCCCAGCCTGATTTTACATATCTCTAGCTCTGCAGTGCTGCGTGATCGAAGGGTTTTTGTTTCCCTAGCAGCCATTCTGTTTCATTGCTCCACTGTAAAATGTCCAGCTCCGCTGCTGAGGATGAGTGAAAACAATGCAGTGGGCAGCCAGGAGTAGCTTTGGGAGAAATTGACTGGTGGCACATATACTGCACAGACATTGCCAGGAAGGAGTGAGTTTTGAGTGGGATGCTGTGTAAGGGGCCAATTCAAAGTGGAGAAACGTTAAAATTCAGGCTGCTCTGTAAAACAATTAGGTAATAATAATGTCCTCTTACTTAACAGAGGCCTGGTTGAAAGCCCATTGAAGTCAATGGTAAGACTCCTATTAATGCCAATATATTTTAGATCAGGTCTGAACTCCATGTATGCACAGAGTCTGCAGACTTTGACCAAAATAATACCTTTGAAACATCTTACTGCTATTAGGACTGTAGATTATGGTAGAGTGAGCTGGATTCCATTGTAGCTTGCACATTATCAATAGACAAAGGGCTTACACAGGAGTAACCAAGGGCAGAACTTGGCCAGCAAAATCTTTAATACTGGTGGTAATGTGAGAGAAGCCAAAATCCATGCTGATTCTCAGAGCTCAGGTTGAGCTGTCAGGACTGGTGGGGTGAGGAGAAATAACCTTTTGCTTGTGAAATAGAGCACACAATTTGGGATCTCTGTGAAACAGTAGACACAGAAACTTGCTGTGCCACTCAGATAGTGCCATTAGGAAATGAGACAGTTACCCTTCATCTTCCTCTCACCAATGAGTTCCTGCAATGGAAACAGTGACTGACAGTATCCATGGCCCAGTGTGAGATCTCACAGAAATTGTAAATATTTTTTAATAGTTATAGATTAGTAACCAAGTGTTGGTATTCCTTCAGTCAGAACAGTGGGAACAGGCTTTTCCTCTTTAGTAGAGAACGGCCTGACATACAAGGTCTGGATTCAGAGCCAACTTTCAGCAGGGTCTTCAGAGCTAGGCTCAAGTCACTTCTCAAGACCCATTTCAATTGCAACACCTACAACAAATTAGCCTGTTCAATAATAGTAGTGGTGGAACCCTTAGGACTCTGGGTGCTTAATGCCTCTCTCCTACCCTTTGTCTGTGTGTCTTTTTAGCTTGTAATATCTTAGGGGCAGGGACTGTGTATTCTTTTATCTGTGCACAGTGCCTAGCACTGTGGACACCACCAGAGGCGTAGCGAGCGCCCTCCGTACCCTCCGACCGGAGGGGGCCCCGCAAGGAAGGAGGCCCCTAAAAGTGGCAAAATAAATACCACATTCCAGTTTCTGCATTGTAAGGGGCCCTGCCCGGACATATGTTCGGAGGGGGCCACCGTTCGGAGGGGGCCACCGTTCGGAGGGGGCCACGTTCTTTGTTGCTACGGCTCTGGACGCCACTGTAACACAAATGATTTCTAATTAATAATAATAGAGATAAGTGTCAATAAAGCATATTAGTGCTATTGCACTCTGATCTCCCCAGTGGCTTCGTATATGTATTGACCAGGAGGACTGAATTAATGGGACAATGCAGCACTTCCTCTAGAAACAGCCCCCTGTACAGATGAGAAATTGCCCAGAACTACCCTCTGGGGTTCATCTGAAGGAAAGGAAGCAAGTCACTGAAACAACTCCATTCAACCCTGCCAGGGTTCACAAATGAATCCAAAAAATCTTAACCTCAGTGGTATCAAAGGCTGCTGACAAAGTTAAAAGAATCAAATTTGACTTTTGTCCAGCACCAGTTTGATCAGTTACCCCAAGGTGTCTCCATACCATACCCAGAACTAAAGCTGGACGGAAAGGAATCAAAGAACCCCAAATAACACCAAGAGCAGCTTGCCACAATCTTCTCAGTAACAGTTCTCAAAAAGAGAAAGAGAGAGAGAGAGAGAGAGAGAGAGTGTGTGTCTGTGTGTATAGACCATCAGCATTAAGAAGTAACCTAACCACTACTCCTGGGAGGGAAAACTCTACTTTATTCTATGTAAGGAGACAGTGGCAGTCATTTGCCTCTAGTTTTTATAGGTTGATTCACTGTGTCTATTTACATGCAGTTTTTCTGTGGTGAAGTTGATTCATGTCCTGCTTTTTTCCGTGGCTGGACGTATGAATTCTGTGGTTTGCATGTTTGTCACTGTACTCCCCTTATATTACTGGTGCAGATTTCATAAGAATCACTAATGTTTTAACTCTGAGGGAAACAGTATGGATTATCTGCTGCTATTGTAGAACACCACCACTCACAAAAAATAGCCAGTATGCCCTCGGTCTCAAATTTAGGCTTCCCATATCTCCAGTTCAGACAGTAGCCAAGCTGCCCAACCTAGCAATGATATTAACAACTCACCTCTGTAGTGTACCCAGCCAGTTTGTCATGTCACAATTACAAAGGAAACGATGATAATTCTATCCATTCCCCATCTCCAAAATTCCAAAAAGTTAAAAGGGTGCTTTCTAAGTACCACAGTGAGTGGGAGGGCACTAATAAGCCTTTTTCTCTTCTATTCCTTACCTAACACCTTTCATCCAAGAGGACCTCAAGGTGCTTTACAAATATGAAAGAATAAAGCCTCACAACACTACTGTGAGTTAGGGAAGCATTATTAATAAATTTTAGGTGGACGGGGGCGGGACCTTTGGCACAGAGAGGTAAAGTGCCCTGCTTAAGATAACAAGAGCCCTGCACGGATACAAATTGATATCCGCGGATGTGTATATCCGCGGACATAAGTTGGTATCTGTGGAACCGCAGAGCTCTCCCGGGAACCACAGTGGCGAAAGAGCAGAACATGGGGCTGCCGCTTCCGGGAGTCAGAGCCCTGTGCCAGCAGCACCTCTGGCACAGCTGTACCACCCCCAGCCCTTCCATGCAGCTGTCTGCATGACTGCCTTGGGTCTGTAAAGCTGCGCCAGAGGACAGGGCTGGGGGCTATCCGTGGATACCAATTTATATCCGCAGATATCTGCATCCATGGGTATAAATTTGCATCCGCACAGGGCTCTAAAGATAACACAGGCAGTCTGTGTCTGGGCCAGGGCTAGAACCCAGCTCTGACTCCAAGGCCTGGACTCTAGCTACGAGATCTTCCTTTAATTATATAAAATAGAGAAATGTACTGCTATAGTTCAGTGTAAGGTGAGTTACACTATAATACAGGTTAACATTCACTATAGTTTAGCTGATTTAATAATGGCACATACTTATCACCATATTTATCAAATGTCCCAATTTAGAGAGACCTGCCCTTGAATCTGTAGTCCTATTTCTCTATTAGGCCGTTCTGTCTGTAAACACACTACCCCAGCTTCTATTTTGGACTCAAATTTCCTATCATTTTCTTGCTGTTTCTCAGGGATGAGTAGTTCTGCAAAAGTGAATTCAGTGTGTCAGAAGCCAGCAGTACACTGGTAAAATGATAGTAATAGGCAAACTTCAAAAGGTTTACAGGTTCAGTCACATGCCTAAGCTTATCTGAACATCTTCGGTGTGGAAATTGGGCTGGAGTCGCATGAAAAACAAATTCTCATAACATTTCCAGTAGATTCTAGTTTTCACTGTGTTTTAAATATTTGAAGAATAATCTTTCTTGTGGTATTTCAGTCTCTGTTTCTGGTGTAGTTTGAAATTAGGAAATGCAGACGTTCATGATCATTTAAACACACAGGGCCAGAGCTTCAGCTTAAATAGGGAGGACACCACTGACTTTGCTTACTTACACCAGATAAGGATCTGGCTCCAAAACAACAACAAAAATCAAACTTACATGACCTTTAAAAACTTTTAAAGTAGGTTGGGGTTCCTTTAGAGTTTGGGACAATGGTACCTAGAGGAGATTGATACCTTCTTTATCTGAGCAGGTTCACTCAAAAAGCAGCAAGAAGGCCAACCAGCAGCTTCATAATGTAAGGACGACATAAAGATAAAAGTAACTTTAAATCCTGCACTGGCTTATACCAAATTCAACTCCAGAGACGTCTATGGTATTGCACGGTTTGTAATGTCAGTGCAGAATTTTGCCTGTTGTTTTTATGCAGGGTTGTTGGCCTTGATATGAAACTCACAAGGTACGAATTGGTGGTTTTATCTCTGCTCAAAAGGCTCATTAATCACTGAATGTACATGTGTATAATTATTCTGCTGGAAATCTCAATGCATTTTTTTAATGATAGGTTTCAGAGTAGCAGCCGTGTTAGTCTGTATCCGCAAAAAGAACAGGAGTACTTGTGGCACCTTAGAGACTAACAAATTTATTTGAGCATAAGCTTTCGTGGACTACAGCCCACTTCTTCGGCTGCATAGAATGGAACACACAGAAAGAAGATATTTATACATACAGAGAACATGAAAAGGTGGAAGTAGCCATACCAACTGTAAGAGGCTAATTAATTAAGTTGAGCTATCATCAGCAGGAGAAAAAAAACTTTTGTAGTGATAATCAAGATGGCCCATTTTAGATAGCTGACAAGAAGGTGTGAGGATACTTAACATGGGGAAATAGATTCAATATGTGTAATGACCCAGCCACTCCCAGTCTCTATTCAAACTCAAGTTAATGGTATCTAGTTTGCATGTTCTCTGTATGTATATATATTTCTTACTATATGTTCCATTCTATGCATCTGATGAAGTGGGCTGTAGCCCACGAAAGCTTATGCTCAAATAAATTTGTTAGTCTCTAAGGTGCCACAAGTACTCCCATTTTTTTAATGTGAGTGTCAATAGCTAAAGGTCTGTCATGTCTTTTAAAATCCTGTTTTCAGGACTATAAGCGGGCTGTAAATATTTGTTCTAATTTAAACTGTTGTGTAAAAAGATTCAGCCAAGGGAGTTAATTATATTTTTTTAAGAAATGAGGAAAAATTCCATATGGCAATTTTAGTTGAATCTGTCACTGAAGGAAATATGAGACGCTAACAGTGCAGTCACAGAATAAACATAAGGCCATGGTGCTCCCCCCCCTTCTGTCAGGAGATGCTAAAAGTGTGGATTTGGGGAAGAAGATCCATAGCATGCTTACTCTTCACCCCGTGTGCCTCGGATTGGAGCTCTGTGATTGTGAACGCCAGGGCTGTGAGCTAAGATCTCTGAAGCTTCGTTCCCCATCTAAAACATTTTCTTACACTGCTTCCTCCTTTGTATTCTTTAGAGTTATGCAGGCCTTCTGTGACCTTGTTATAGTTGGATTAAATAGCCTCTCTGCCAAAATTAATTTCTTCACTTCTGATATCAGGGCCTTTTAGACTAGCTACCTTGTTTTTTGAAATCACTCCTAATACAGTTCAGTATCTATGTTAGTTTTGCTATGATTCTTCCCCCAAAGATGTTGAACTTAATTTTATTGTGGTCACTATTACTTGGCGGCTCCGCTAGAGTGAATCATCTCCTGAGTGGTTCTTAGGATTGAGCAGAGAAGAGAGTCTCCACTTAAGTTGTCTGCAAGCTAGTTGTTCCAAGAAGCATCCCTTTGTGACAATGTGCCCAAACACTTGAAAACTGAGGCTTCTTTCAGAAAAATAAAATCCAACTCCAACCTCTGCAACTCCACCAGGTGCTGTTAAAGGCCTACACATCTGAACTGATGCATCTCCTATGCTCCCTCTCCCTGACTTAGTCCTTTATACACACACACCCCTCCTTGCACACTCCTCCCCTCCCTCAGAAAACACTGGTACTATTAAAGCTCCCGGACGGAGAGGAGCAAGGGCAGGGCCTCAGGACCGAGCGTGGGTGTGGCCATGGTCTGGGCACACACTCATGTGCATGCTAAAGCCAGTTCCCTTGGTTCACTGGCTCTCCCCCCCCCCACCTGGAGTGGTCAGGGCTGGATTAACTTTTTGTGGGCCCGGCACCAAACATATTTGTGGGCTCCCCTGGGGAATGACTGTAAAAGGGCTCAGGGGTAAAATCACAGTGGGGCAGGAGCTAGAGTTGATCTCTGGAGCAAGGGAGGGGTCAGGGGTAAACTGCAAGCACAGCAGGACTGGGGAGGGGGTAAACAGGATCCCCCCCACCCCTGCCCACATAGAGCGGATACCTACCTGGTTCTAGCCCAGTCTCTTTGTCTCTCTCTGCACTGGGCTGCCCCTCCTCCCGCAGCAGCAGGACAGGTTGTCTTCCAGCCCTCTGGGGTGGGTGTTGGGAGTGGGAGGAGCGGAGACTAATGTGGTTACTCCTATAACCAGACATATAGTTTCCAGCCAGCACTGCTAACCGGACACTCGGATCCCGTTTTCTACTGGAGTTTCCAGTCTAAAACTGGATACCTGGCAACAGGGCTGCCAGAAAAGCCTGAGGGGGGAGAGGGGCAAGCAATCATTTTTAAAAGTAAGACGGCTAAGCCTTAAGGGGGGGGGAAGCAAGTGGTGGCAGGGCTAGGGAGTGGAGAGGAGCTAGTGGACAGGGCCATGTCTGCTGTACTGCCCAGGTAGGTTAGAGACTCTGGGGATCAGCTGACACAGTATCCAGGGCCCGTGCAAGGATATTTTGCACCCAAGGTGAAATTTTCATCTTGCACCCCCCCGCCCTCCCCCCGGAGCATCATTGCTTATAAATTTTCAAAAATGAATACAGTGGAGTCACATCTTACATGGGGGTTAGGTTCTAAGGTCAGCGCGTAAGAGGAAAATTGTGTATAGTGAAAATTACCATAAACTACAGTACACACAGTATACACTGTATACACTAGAACAGGGGTCCTCAACCTATGGCACGTGTGCCAAAGGTGGCACGCGAGCTGATTTTTTTTTTTTTTATGGCAGGCTGCGAGTCCCGACCACTGCTGAGCCTGCTGCCGGCCTGGGGTCCCGTTCACTCAGCTGCCAGCCGGGGTCCCAGCTGGCGACTCCGCTCAGCCTCCTGCCATTCACCCAGGCCAGCAGGAGACTGAGCAGGGCCGGTGGCTGAGACCTTGGTTGGCAAGAGGCCGGGAGCCGGAACCCCAGATCATCAGCGGGCTGAGCAGGGCTGGCGGCCGGCACCCCAGACCAGCAGCAGGCTGAGCTGCTCAGCCCGCTGCCGGTCTGTGGTTCCATCCACTGGCTCCTGCCAGCCGGGGTCCCGGTCGCCAGCCGCGCTCAGCCTGCTCAGCCCATTGCCAGCCAGGGTCCTGGCCGCCAGATCCACTCAGCCTCCTGCCGGCCTGGGTGAACGGAACCCCAGGCCAGCAGGAGGCTGAGCGGAGCTGGTGGCCGGGACCCCAGACCGGCAGTGGGGTGAGCGGGGCCAGCGGCTGGGACCTCAGCCCGCTGCCAGCTGAGGTCCCAGCTGCCAGCTCTGCTCAGCCTCCTGCCGGCCTGGGAGAACCGAATCCCAGGCCAGCGGACGGAACCCCAGACCGTTCACCCAGGCCGGCAGGAGGCTGAGCGGAGCTGGCTGGGACCCCAGAGGGCTGAGCAGGCTGAGCGGGGCTGGCAGTTGGGACCCCGGCTGGCAGGAGCTGGCCCACTGCTGGCCCTGCTCAGCCCGCTGCCAGCTGAATGAACAGAACCCCAGATCGGCAGCAGGCTTAGCGGTGGCCGGGACCCGCAGCCTGCCATTAACAAAAAATCGGCTTGTGTGCCACCTTTGGCATGGGGTAAGGACAGGGGGCTGGATGTGTGTGAGGGGTGCAGGAGTCAAGGCAGGGGGCTCGGGGTATGTGAGGGGGTGCAGGGGGCTGGGTGTGTGTGAGGGAGTGAAGGGGTCAGGGCTGGGGGAGGGTGAGGGGGTGCATGGGTCAGGGTGGGTAGAGGGCTGTGGGTGTGGGCTGGGGTTGTGGGGGTGCTCATGCAGGGGGCTGGAGGGGGTATGCCCCAATTCCAGCCCCTTCTCCAAGGCCTCACCCCTGCCTCTTCTCCTCCTCCCCCTCCCCGGAGAGGCGTGCTGCGCCTCGCTCCTCCTCTCCCCTCCTGCCGGCAAGCAGCTGATCCAGCTGATTGGCGGCAGGGGGGGGCAACGTAGCACGCTGGGGAAAGGGGCGGGGCAGGAGCCAGGCTGCCGGCAGAGGCTGCCAAGGAGCCCAGCAGCATCAGAGTCAAGCTTCTCTGACCCCACATGAGAGAGCAGGGGGCGGAGAAGTAGCGTGCCGGGGCCCCTTTTGACTATTAGAAATCAGGATGCAACCTAAGTCACCCAATTGGATAGTTCCTAGGTTGTCCTCTGAAGCATCTGAAAAACTGGCCACTGTTGGAGACAAGATACTAGAATAGATGGACCAATATGGTGAATCCTATGTTCCTGTATAGTTCACCCCCAGATAGCACAATATCCCATTGATTTTTGTCATTCTACCATGTTTAAGAAATGTCTGTCAGGCCAAGCTCATCTTTTATTGTCCGGCAATCTGCTCCAGTATAGTTAAACAAAAAACAACCCTATAAAATATGATGAAAATCTCACACTCTTAAATTAGATTATAATTTTGGACAAAACGAAGCAGGCCAGTGGTATTCTCTAAGTAGGTGGCATTACCACGTTCCATTGAAAAGAATCCACGTACTGTACCAAATGCAAATCCATCCCCTACCTGGCACCTGGGTTTCTTAGTGAGTTAAAGAACAGCTACAACAAACAATTCCATAAAATCAAATCAAAACTTTCTCCCAAAGCTTAGCTGTTCCTAAGATTTCACTGAAGAGACCGCGCTGTTCTAGACACCCAGTTTCTTCTGCACACTCCCATCTCCTTTTTAAGCAAGTGGATTTAGTAAGCTATACCTGTTCAGATGAGTTAGTCAGCAGGGATAAACCAGCATCTCTTAGCAGTGTTCCAGCACTCTTTCACAGGATGGGTCACTAGATGATTCTATTGGTCACATAAGTAGGTACCTTTTAAACTTTGGAGGTGTTATTTAAATGCAGGGAGAGGGTAGGTAGTTTCCACTTTAATACAGATGGGTGCTGCATGTGTCTGCCTAAACTCACACTTTTGGCCTGTGATTCAGATTTGGGGGTCGGAGATTTCTTAGGTCCTCTGGATTATCTCTAAAGTCTCGGTACTTCCAATGGTAACATAGCAGTGGGTGCAGCAGTGCCATGTGGTCACGTGGGAATGTGGCAATGGTGAAATTAGCATTGAATAGAGGACAGGAGAAATAGGAACCTGGATCCCATCCAGATCGTATAAACAGAAGGCAGTTCTTTAAATCCTGAGCCCCACCATCTCCAAATTCACTTACAGCAGAGGGTATGTGATTTTCCTAATTTAAAACACAAAATTATTTTATGTCAATTTTTTCTTCTCTCCCCCACCACAACCCCTCCCCTCCCCAAAAAGTAAAGTGTGGGTAAAGAGAGTCAAACAAGAGGAAATCTCAGGCTTTTCAATTTGCCATTTCAGACAGGTATGTTGCTCCATCAGCTGGTAACCACGTCAACATTATATGCAGATCATTAAGCATTTCCACATGCAGCCGAGCTGTGTATATCCTAAATTGTGGCTTCTTGTAATTATAGTTTTTAATAGTGTCTAACAATATTAAGATTCCAAACAAGGCAATAAAGCATAACAAATATTCATAGATACAGTACCACCAAGAAGCCCCAAGCTGGTACAGGTAATAAGACAGCCTATGCCCCAAAGAGGGTACAGTCTAAACAGACTAGCCAGACAGAAGGTAAAAGAACAGAAGTGTTGTGATCCCATTTTGCAGGTGGGAAGTTGAGGCACAGAGAGATTAAGTGTCTTACTCAAGGTGTGATGGTCCTTACTCAGGGTGTGATAAGTAGGGGAGCATAGCCTAGTGGTCAGGGCTTAGGCACATGAGCTTCAGGGGGGTTGTTGATAGGGGAGCTCAGGCCCTCCCACTCCACCAGACTCCATCCCAGGGCCCTTTGATCTGACAGCCAGGGGTGCTTAAGGCTGCTCTCCCTAGGCCACTTCCTATCACTCTCCCTGTGATTGTCCCAAAGACACTGTCTGGGTTAAGAAGGCGTGAAGGGTGTCTGCTCACCAAAAGGCATCTTCTGATGGCTGTGCATAGCATAGTAGCTTCTTCTCTCTCAGGTGGCAACTGCCTCCTCCCACAGTGTGGCTCACCCTCTTGGGCCAGATCAGCCTTCAGACTTTCCCTTGCTGGGCTTGTCCAAACCAAAAAAAGGGAATTAACAAAACCCAGAGTTCATATGAGATGGAGAGGGGAATACTTCCCTTCTGCCTGTAGCAGGTCCTCCCTTCCCTCAGGGAGAGATCTTTAGGCAGTTGTTTTAGGGAGAGAATTTGCCTTTCCCTCAGCTCTTCTCTGCTGGAGTTGCAGGTCTGCTCTCTTCCCTGGTCTGCCAGCAAGTGAGCTGCTCCCCTGCCTTTTAGCTCCTCCTCCAGTTGGTGCATTTTCTACAGGTGGGGCGGAGTGGGGCTGGCTGAGCCCAGAGCAGTTCCTTAATCCCTTGTTGCCCACTATGGTGTTTGTACACCCTATCAGACAAGGTCACACAGGAAGTTTGTAGTACAACAGGTTGTATATCTCTTGTGTCTTAGGTCTCTGCCTTAAGCACAAGGCCCTTGCCCCCTGCTTTTTGTGTTATACCAACGTACATAAGAATGGCCTTACTGGGTCAGACCAAGGGTCCATCTAGCCCATTATCCTGTCTTCCAACAGTGGCTAGTGCCAGGTGCCCCAGAGGGAATGAACAGAACAGGTAATCATCAAGTGATCCATCCCCTGTTGTTCATTCCCAGCTTCTTCCTAGGTAGACCTATTTTACATACGAACACCTTATGGAATGGCCACAATTAAAAACTCAACAGCTACCAACAAGTATTGCTTGATGACAATTAAAATACTAAATTTATTTCCTATTCTAAACATGCAGGAAAATGATGGTATCTGCTAGCAAATGTTGGCTTTTCAATATTTTCCTTTGTGATTTGGCCTCAGGATTACATGTCACAGGCCCAACAAAATAAAACAAAACAGGAAAAAGTGCACTCACTGTTTTTAAAGTAGCAGTGGTAAAATGTTGCTCAGGAATAAAAAGGATATGAATTTGTGATGACTGGTTGCAATTTAAGTTTTCTAATGTCTAGTTTTGATATTGCTGGTTTGTTTACACACCAGAGGCTAGGAGGTTATTGGTTTGAGCAGGTATCCCAGAGGCTTATTTTGGCATAGCACCATGTTGTGGACACTGCATGTATGTATCAGGAAATGCAGAGGCAGGAAGAAGTTGGCTAAAAAAAGACACAAAGTGTATGTTTACACTGCAATTAAAAACCTGGAGCTGACCCGTGCCACCTGACTCAGGCTCATGGGGCTCAGGCTAAGGGGCTGTTTAATTGCAGTGAAGATGTTCAGGCTCCGGCAGGAACTTGGGCTCTGAGACCCTGCAAGGTGGAAGGGTCCCAAATGTCGACATTGCAATTAAACAGACTCTTAGCCTGACCCACAAGCCCGAGTCTGCTGGAACAGGCCAACCGTGGGTTTTTAATTGCAGTGTAGACATACCCCAAAAAATACAGAGTTTGGGGATTCTCAAAGTAAATTTCTGAATCCAGTTTCATGTGTTACATTGTTGATATGGGGTAGATTTTCAAAAACACAAAGGAGGAGTCATTAACAGTCAATGAAGTTTGTCTCTTAACTCACATTTGTGTCTTTGTATTAGTTAAATCAAAGCAGTTCATTGGAACTGAGACTCCCTGCTTCTTCAAGAGAGCTATGCTTATGGAGAATACTGCTAGAATCAGCAATATTTTACTATCTAGTAAAATGTGAAGGAAAATGCCCAAAGCTGAAGGACTCTGATTTTATTACACAATCTCAAAAGGGTTTTTTTGTTTTTAATCTTTCGGGCACTATTTCAGACAGCTTTTGTTCCAAAAATTCACAGGTTTCATTCCCCTGCTTTTTAATTTTTGAGAAATCAAACTGTTGTAAATCTTCCTTAGAGGGTTTTCAGAAACGTGATGGGTGCTGGATCAGCCATTTCATTTTTGAAGGCAAAGTGCAGCTTGGCATGATGTAAATAACCCGTTGTTTGCTTTTGTTAACGATTGCCCCCTTTTTTTCCTGGCAATAGGCCAGAATTATAAATGGTCACATGATACCATTTCAGTTAGGTGGAGATAGAAAAAGAAAAGTAGCAAATGGAAATAGCTAACCCAGTGGCATACTATTTCCTTAAACGTGTGGGGAACTCGTATATTCCAGGTGATGACATTTTAGACTTGTTTCTGTTTTTTCACTATTTCGTTTTTAATTCAGATTGGTTATGTGAACAGTGCCTTTGCTCGCAAAAGGCAAAGTCAAGAAGATAGCAACAGTAAATAAGAGCTCCTCGAACAGGCCCCCTTCAAAACACTGGGCCGGAGTTGTTTTTGATGTAGAGTGGCAGTCCGAGTCAAAAATGGCATTACCTGTTTCCAAGTCACTGATGAATCAGAAACAAATTATCTTGAATGCTTATGGATCAATGGTGTTTTAAAAGGCCCAATTTCACAAAACTGAACACAATTATGAGCCAAATCAGATGAGAGAGAGAATTTAAACAGAAAAATGTGAATGGCAATTGGGAACTGCTTCAGAATATTTTACTAGATGCCCCAAATTCACAATTAAGAAAGAAGGCTACCCTGGTTAAAAAAACACCAACATGGCTTGTAGGGGAAATAAAAACAGCTATAAAAAAATCACAAATGGGGGGGAAAAGGCAGTTGATAGCAATGAATATAAATTAGAAGCAAAGAATTGTAGAAGATTAATTAGGGAAACACAAGGTAAAATCTATGACTAGCATAATTAAGGACAATTATGAGGTTTTTTTTTAAAGTATGTTAGGAACAAAAGTAATCCTAACAATGGTATTAGTCCATTATTAGATGAAAATGGTAGAATTGTCAATAAAAATGTAGAAAAGACAAAAATGTTCACTAAATATTTCTGTTCTATATTTGTGAAAAAGCTAGATGAGATATTCCTATCATATGGTTAAAGAAATTCTTTCCATTCCAACTGTAACTCAGCAGGCTGTTAAACAGCAGCTGTTGATTGGAGGATAGCTAACACGACACCAATTTTAAAAAAGGGCTCCAGGGGTGATCCCAGCAATTACAGGCCAGTAAGCCTGACTTCAGTACTGGGCAAACTGGTTGAAACTGTAGTAAAGAACAGAACTGTCAGACACATAGATGAACATAATTTGTTGGGAAAGAGTCAACATGGTTTTTGTAAAGGGAAATCATGCCTCACCAATCTACTAGAATTCTTTTGAGAGGGTCAACAAGCATGTGGACAAGGGGAATCCAGTGGATATAGTGTACTTAGATTTTCAGAAAGCCTTTGACTAGGTCCCTCATCGAAGGTTCTTAAACAAAGTAAGCTGTCATGGGATAAGAGGAAAGGTATTCTCATGAATTGGTAACTGGTTAAAAGATAGGAAACAAAGGGTAGGAATAAATGGTCAGTTTTCAGAATGGAAAGAGGTAAATAGTGGTGTCCCATGGAGGTCTGTACTGGGACCAGTGCTGTTCAACATATTCATCAATGATCTGGAAAAAGGAATAAAGAGTGAGGTGGCAAAATTTGCAGATTATATAAAATTACTCATAGTTAAGTCCAAAGCTGATTGCAACGGGTTACAAAAGGATCTCACAAAAGTGGGTGACTGGGCAACACAATGGAAAATGAAATTCAGTGTTGATAAATGCGAAGTAATGCATATGGCAAAATATAATCCCGACTATACATACAAAATGATGGGATCTATATTAGCTGTTACCCATCAAGAAAGAGACCTTGGAGTCATTGTGCATAGTTCTCTGCAAACATCTGCTCAATGTGCAGTGATAATCAAAAAACCAAACAGAATGTTGGGAACCATTAGGAAAGGGATAGATGATAAAACAGAAAATAACATATTGCCTCTATATAATCCATGGTACGGCCACATCTTGAATACTGCATGCAGATCTGGTCACCCCATCTCAAAAAAATGAGATTTGGAAAAGGTACAGAGAAGGGCAACAGAAATGATTAGGGATATGGAACAGCTTCCGTATGAGGAGAGATTAAAAAGACAGGGACTTTTCAGTTTAGAAAAGAGATGACTAAAGGGGGATATGATAGAAGTCTATTAAAATCATGACGGGTGGAGAAAGTAAATAAGGAAATGTTATTTACTCCTTCATATAACACAAGAACTAGGGGTCACCCAATGAAATTAATATGCAGCAGATTTAAAACAAACAAAAGAAAGTATTTCTTCACAGTCAACCCGTGGAACTCTTTGCCAGGGGATGTTGTGAAGGCCAAAACTATAACAGGGTTCAAAGAAGAACTAGATAAGTTGATGGAGAATAGGTCCATCAATTACTATTAGCCAGGATGGGCAGGGATGCAACACCATATTCTGCATGTCCTTAGCCTCTGTTTGCCAGAAGCTGAGAGTTGGTGACACGGGATGAATCACCTGATGATTGCCTGTTCTGTTCATTCCCTGTGACGCACCTGGTATTGGAAGACAGGATACTGGGCTAGATGGACCATTGGTCTGACCCAGTGTGGCCATTCTGATGTTCTTATATAGAACCCAGATGTATCTGCCCTCCACTGTAACCCACTAGACCCCACCGCCCTTCAGAGCTGGGATAGAACCCAGGAGTCCCGATGGGGTCTCTCTCTCCACAGAGTTAGTAACAAAATAAAAACATACATTAAAATTTTAACCAGTGACTTGCCACAAGATGTCAGAACACGTTAGTATTAGAGCTCAGTGGGTCTAAAGTTTATTTAATTTTCTTTCTTTTATATAGGAATTAGATACAGCGCTCCTGTCAGCTAATTGCTAAGTTATCTGCCAAAAAATTCGAATTTTCAGGTGCCTAAATAGCCCTTGGAATCATGGATAAATAGCCCCCCCCCAATCTGAAATGGCGCCCCTGAGTGCACAGTACCCTGCCATGCTCCCCCACAAGAGTTTCATTAAAAGGCAACTCTGCAAGTGACCCCATGCCTCTCTATTTCCTTGGCCACATGTAACATGTCCTTTTCCTGGCAGCTAGTCTAGAAATAGAAGACAAGAGCTCACTAGTGCTACCACCTGAGGGTGGTGAGTTGAGATCAGCTGGTAGAAGCATGCAGAAGCGACAGCAGCTGAGACCTCAAGCCCCTAGAGTGACCTCTTACCTTTATAGACCTGCCCTTTAATCTTACACAGCTATTTTAAAGTTTAGTAAAGAGACCCATTTTAAACCCTTCACCACACAAGACAAAGCCCGCAGTATTCATTAACTATTTATTTCTATTCTCCTGGCTCCCAAACTGCTTTTCCTCCCTACAGCCACCAGCCACCTTCGAGCTCTCCCTCTTCTCTCCCCCTCTGTGGTCACTTGATTGCAGGAGCTTAGTGGATGGTTCAGCTTTGCTCTTTCGCTTCCATTCTTCACTTCTTTGGGTGGCTGCATTTGTCATTAAGCAGCCTGATGGAAATTCCGGAGTCCTCTGTCTGGGCACACAGTCCCAGCAGCTAAAGCCCCACTGAGAGCAGTGGGAGATTAGCCTGGAGTGTCAGGAGTGGAGGCTTGGCCCATGGGGACTCAAGACACTGCAGCTGCCCCCACCTACATAGTGAATCCTCCAACCCATCGCCAAATGGCTCATTCACATTCTGCAAGCTTGCCTCACTGGCTGACTCTCTAGGAGAACAGAAACCCTTTGTTAGAGCAGGAGAATCTCTTCAATGCTGCACTCTTTGCATGGCTCCCAGTGGGTCACACTGAAACACAACTGGGCAGCCCCTAGGATTCTCTCCAGGAGCTCCCTGCTCAGTCACTTGGCACCCACTAGCAATGGTCTCTGACAGTGTCATTGCAGAGGGGGGCTCAGCAGATGGTCCCGTCTATGGCTTCCTAAATAGGAGGGCGTTTGATCGTATAATTTAAGGACTTGCTGTCAGAGTTAGGGCTCCTGGGTTCTCTGGCTTTGGAAATGAGTGTGGTCTCGTGGTTGGAGCTGGACTGGTATCAGTACCGTGCTTCAGTCCTGCCTCTGTCAGTGACGTTGTGGGTGACTTTGCAGCCAGTCGCTTTCCATCCTGGTGCCCCAGCTAACAGGGATAATACTGACCCACCTCAGAGGGGCTGGCAGGGGTCACTACCGTAATGACTCAAGTTGGAGTGAGTTGTGCTCTTGGTAGCGAAGGGCCAGATTCAGTCCCCGTGGATGACCAGGGTGTCTGTATGTGGCCATGGTTGTACTCACCTAGCATTACAGGCTGTTTAGCTTGTTCCTGGCCATGCGTGGAGCATCTGCTCCTGGCCCTCTCTGGCACACTCCATCACACACAAGGACATGGCCCACTAAGGACAATCTATCAGCTCCCATCTGGTGTTCAGCTCCAGGATGGATGGTGAGCCCTAGTCAGACCATAGAAAGACAGGGCGGTGTCCTCTGGTGGGAACTGCTGGAGCTTCAGCCTCTGCCCCCACCTACACCACTTTCAAAACTGGTCCCTGATCCCAGGTAAAGAAAGGAGCTCAGCTGAGGCCAGGGCCGGCTCTAGGTTTTTTGCTGCCCCAAGCAAAATTTTTTTTGGCTGCCCCTCCCCCCCC
>NW_020664534.1:1063281-1073901 GCF_002925995.2 Terrapene triunguis | reverse complement strand
TTACACATGTTTGCACTTTGCAGTTTTGTTTTGACTGTTTAAAATTTAAAAAAAATGAAAACAGAGAATTTGTAGTTAGTGAAATAAAACAATTTCCTACTAGTGTAATTTTAACATTTAATTTTAACAAAAATACAATAACAAACAATTTGAGTTCAACTATACACTGTAATGAAAAACTTTAGTGTCTTCCAGTTTCTCATAAATTAAAAGAATTTATATGAACTGAATTTTTCTGGTTTTTATACTTTTAATAAGTCAGTGAAATCTAAATTTTTTGCAATAGTACTTTCAATTGAAATTAATGCCAGTCCTGACATACGATTTTGAGACATGGTGGACCTCAAATAATTTTTTAGTAATTTCAGTTTTGAGAAACTGCGCTCACCAGAAGCCACTGATACTGGTAATGTTAAAAGAATGCGTAATGCTATAGCAGTGTTTGGAGTGAAAAAATCATTTCTTGCTATAAATTCTAATACTTTTAGAGGAGAAGTTTTAGGACTTATTAGCTCAGATAAAGCTATTAATTCATCATACAATTCTACTGCATCAATGTAAGCAGCGTTATCAGTACTGAGCGCTAAATGTAGGTTTTGGCACTGCTTCATGAGGTCTTCTTTGGAAAACTGATTTTTAATATTTCCAATATCGTATAAAAATTCGAAAGTTTCACAATGACCATGCAACTGACAAAATCTTTCTTCAATGGAAGTTATAGCTACATCCAAAATACAATAGAAACATTCAACTTTAAACCTTTCGTTTGGATCGAGAATAGGATCATCATGAGCCTCATAACAAAACTGTCTTGTTTTTTTCTGAGGACGAATGAATTTTTGAGGTGCAAACGTTGGTTCAAAATCAAGAGCCTCTGCTATTGTTGTTGCTTCTTTGACAGTTTCTTCAAATCCTTCATCTGAACGGTATTTTTTTAAATATTCCAGCGTTTTATTCAAAATCATCTTTGCCTCGGATATGTCTATGGTTATGTTCTGCATAACGTTGCTGGTCAAATTAATTTGATTTAGAATATTGTGCCAAATAACCGTGCAACATGAAAATTGAAACTGCATCATTTTCTGAGCCAATGTTTCAGCTTCATGTCGAAATGAAGGATCATACGACAAGTCCTGGCTTATTTTGAATAGTGCATCGTAAATCTCTCCTGATGAATATCGGAATGGTCTAATAGCTTCTATCCTGCTTTCCCATCTAGTTTGACTCAGAGGTTTAAGTGTGAGTTTTTGTTCAAGATGCTTCTTCAAGACTGCCCAACGGTGTGTGGAAGCACTAAAAAAGTTGTAAATTGCTTGCACTGTGGTAAAATATGAAACAGCATCTTTAGATGATTTGGCGGCATCACTGACAACCAGATTGAGCGAAAGCGCATGGCAAGGAATGAAAAAAGCTCGATTGTTTAAATTCAATATTCTTTGCTGTACACCTGCATGTCGTCCTCGCATGTTTGAGCCGTTATCGTACCCTTGGCCGCGTATATTTTCTAAAGGTATTCCATAGTGTTCCAATCTCTGTAGAATTACATCTGTGAGGGCTTTCCCAGTAGTTTCATTCAATGGTATAAATTCTAGAAAGTGTTCACAAATTTTCACTTCTGCATTTTCATCAATTTTCAGAAATCGTAAAACTATTGACATTTGCTCGGTTTTGCTCAGATCTTGAGTACAATCAACTATAATTGAGTAATATTTGGCATGTTTCAAATTCGATAAAATTTCATTACGCACTCCATTAGAAATTAATTCTATTATCTAATTTTGTGTATTTTTACCCAAATAATGGGTGTGAATCTCTCCATCTTTCACTCTTCGTACATGCTCAGCCATAACATTATCAAATTTTGCCAATAACTCAACCAATTTTAAGAAATTTCCATTGTTATTCTCATATAAAATATCCGAGGATCCACGGAATGCGAGGCACTGTTCGGCTAGGAAATTAATGATTGCCAGTAAACATTCCAACACTGCTTGCCAACGTAGAATTTCTGAATTTAGTTGACGTTGCTGTACCGCATCGATTGTTGTACCGGTACGTAAACTGTTTGACAGCTCAATCCAATTTGTCAATGAGCGTAAATGATTTTTTGATGTTTCATGTTCTTTCAAATGCTGATGCAAATTTCGCCAGTCATTAAAACCTGCAGTTGCCAGAAAAATGTCAGAGTTACAGAATAGTTTGCAGCAAAAACAAAAAACTACATCTTTGGTCTGTGAATACACTAACCACAATCTATTAATTTGTTCCCCATTTTTCATTTTTTTCTTCATACTAGATGGCATAAATCAACGATTTGACTCATTAAATGGATATTCAAATGTAGGATCTAGTTTTGAAGGACCTTTTTTCACAATAATAATTCGCATTGTATCAGTAATTATTGTCGGCCATGTACTTGGATCCGATCCTATGTCATTCTCTCCACCTTCCAATAATTGTTCTTCAGTTTTAGATTTGAATAACAGTTCTTCATTTCTGGACTCTTCAGCTGAAGTAGTAAATCTTTGGATGGATTGTGATTGTTCGTCTTTATCAGTTACTGAAGATAATCTTTGGTCAGATTGTTGTTCATCTTTATCAGTTGATAAAGGTAATCTTTGGTTCGATCGGTCTTCATCAGTTGATGAATAATCACCTTGAATGCATTGCTTAGAGCTTTCTCCTTGATTGTCGACTTTTTTAAAATACTTTTTTGAAGTACGAGATAGTTTTTCTAATTCTTTTTGCCGTTTCTCTCTTTGTTGCCGGTAAGCAGCACCAGAAAGTCATTTTCGTTTTTGTCCCGGAATTTTAGCCCTATAACCACTGGTACCGACGCAAAATGGAAATTAGCGCGAATGGCGCCGATAGGGGAGCACAGTACACACACGTAATCGTGATTTGAGTGACCGTGTCACAACATGACATGATATTTTTCACGTCACACTCCTATTGCACTACTGTACTTGACGTAGATCAGGCGCTAGTCATTGGGGCGAGAGAGCTCCCCACGAGCTCGGATACACACTGGACCCAGCCCTGCTGGCGTTTTCCCAGCGCTGAGGCCGCCCAGCTGGGAACCCGAGGGGCATGCAATGGAGAGAGCTCTGTGGCTGGAGGAGCCAAGGAAGAGGTGCTGGGCTTGCTGGACAGATGCTGCCCCTCTCTGCCAGGTCGCTCGCCCCCTGCAGGGGGGGAGGCAGAAGGAGACTCCAGGCACCGGCACCCTGAGGCCACCCTGCTGGGAGCCCGAGGGGCACGCAATGGAGAGAGCTCTGGGGCTGGAGGAACCAAGGAAGAGGTGCTGGGCTTGCTGGGCAGATGCTGCTCCTCTCTGCCAGGTCGCTCGCCCCCTGCAGGAGGGGAGGCAGAAGGAGACTCCAGGCACTGGAGTGCTGTGAGGGGCTGGGGAGGGAGGCAGCAGCCTCTGGGGCTCCAGCAGGCAGAAGCTCCCCAGGGGCCCTGGGGACCCTCCCGCCTGGCCCGACTCTTACCTTGCTGCAGATCTGGCCTGAGGTGGAGTCATCTCTGGTCACCGCCGCTCTCAGGGCCAGGGCTTGGGGCTGCTGCTGGATCCCAGCCCTGCTCATCCTTGGGCTTCGCCTTGGCCCTGGCACGAGCTGGGCTCAGCCCAGGCTGCCGCTCCGCTCCCCCCTCCCCTCCCCTGGCAGGAGGCGGTGCAGAGAGGAGGAGGAGGAGGAGGCAGAGGCAGGGACAAGCCGAGGAGGAGCGGACTGCCCGGGTGCCATGTTCCCCCGTCCTCTGCAGCCGGAGCAGGGCCGCGGCTCCCACCTGGGGGAGGGGGTGGCCACTTCCCGCTGCCCATGGGAGAGCGGCGTGAAGAAGCCGAGGAGCGGCCCGTCCTCTGAAGCCGGGGCAGGGCCGCGCTACCAGCTCCCGCCGCTCTCCCACTGTCAGCGCCCACCCCCAGGTGGAGCCGGTAGTGCGGCCCTGCCCCGGCTGCAGAGGACGGGCCGCTCCTCGGCTTGTTCACGCCGCTCTCCCGCAGGCAGCGGGAAGCGGCCCCCCCCCCCCAGGCAGGCGCCGGTAGCACGGCCCTGCCCCGGCTTCAGAGGACGGGCCGCTCCTCAGCTTGTTCGCGCCGCTCTCCTGCGGGCAGCGGCCACTTCCCCCCCAGGCGGGAGCCGGTAGCTCAGCATTTTGCCGCCCCATACATTTTGCCGCCCTAGGCACCAGCTTGTTTAGCTGGTGCCTAGAGCCACCCCTGGCTGAGGCCAGTATGGGTGGAATTACTGTCGGGACTGATTCTAAGAGAAGAGGAGATTTCTCCTCTGCTCTAGGGAGATTCCCACAGGAAAATCAGCTGGAGTGGGAGAGGGGGCAATAGAAGCACTACCCCTCAGCCCTGGAATAGTAGGCAGCTAGGACTCTGGGAGCCAAAGTACTGGTGTGTCTTGCTGGAGCAAGAAGAGCTGGAGAGCAGAAAAGGTCAAATTATACACAAATTAGTGTCACGGCCACGACATGGGCAGCCAGACCTAGTGGTCAGAGCCAGAGTCCACATTCACAAGACAGGAGTCAACAGTCAGCTGGGTCAGGATACTGGAAGATCCGAAGCAAAAGACAATATTGCAGTCAGAACCACAAATCAGATGCCACTGAGTCTGGATGCCAGGAAATCAAGCCGGGGAAGCGGGAGCAGGAACAGGTAGCATACGGTCCAGAAGAGGGAAGAGCTCGGGTGTTCAGACAGCTTCCTGTTCCTGCTGCTGGCTTAAGGAGGGCTCGGGGGCCAATTAGCTGCTCTGGGACTCCCCCAATAGGACCTCAGGAGTGGAGCCTCTAACTGGGGCTGGACTTCATGGGTCCTAGGTAAGCAGTTGTCAGCAGGCTTCCAGGTGGATGGCTGAAGTGTGGCTGCTCCCATGAACCCTCCAGACCTGGGTTGAAGACCCATGGGTCATGACAGTGAGTGATCTCTCCCTGCTCAAACCTCCTGCAGGAAACTGTCTCCAGGATCCCAGACACATCCTCTGACAATAAAATGAGAATATCATGATGAGAAATAGGTCTCTGAACCAGGGCTAGGAACCAGGGATAGGGAAAGTTCCCAGCCAGGCTATGTAGCAGGACCCCTCTTTGTCGCAAAGGCCCCAAGTGCCCAGAAGAGTGAACGGTTCTTACCTCCAGGAGATGCATGGGATCTTCCATCTGAGCCCCAATGAGACCCATGTTGCTTGGTTTGACAGGATGAGATCACCTGTCTCCACTGCTTCCTGAGCTGGCTGGCTGCAGGATACATCTGTGTGAGAGGCTGGGACAGGGCCTGGAAGACAAATGTGACAGTCATGGTCCAGGAGAACAGAGGGTCTGAAACCAAAAGAGTAAGCAATTAAATCAACTGATTTGATAGAAGATTATTGTACCATCCAGGGACATCAAGTAAGGTCGGTTAGGAAACCTGAGAATGTGCTGGTCAAGAATATCCTTGTGTGATGTAGGTCCGTGTGGGGTATAATGAAGTGTGTATGTGTGCTGGAAATAGGTTCCTAAACTATGTTTTGGGATCAGACTTGATAAATAAGTTTGGCTTAGAGACAGAATGTGGATTCATCTGTCTGGGTCAAGCTTTGTAAGCCATAGACAATGAAAGTACATTGACATCGAACGTAAACAAAGCAACCAAGCTAACAAGTGGCAGCTGGGGAGCACACTTGGGAACTGAGTCTGCACCCCCGGAAGTTTTCCTGGTTCTGGAAGCACAGACAATGGACTTCGGATAATAGAAGGGGAGCAAAAGACATTTGAGTTCTCCATCACTTAGGGAACAGAGGGAACAGCACCCTCTGATTGTGGGAACATTGGGTCACCTGGCCTGGAGGGCTGGAGATGCCGGTAACTTGATGTTAGTCTAGAAACTGCTGTGGCAAAGATTGTGACTTGCTAAGATTCAGTTTTAGTCACTACAAAGCGTGTTTTGTTTGTAACCAAACTTGTCTCTTTCTCTTGCTTAGAATCACTTAAATCTCTGTTCTTTGTTACTACGCTTCCCAAACCATCTCACTGCTGTGTGTTCAAGTAAAGTGTGAGTCTCCAGCCTACATAACAGGCTGAGGTGTGCCCTGTCTCTCTGGAGGCAGCAAACCTAATAATTTCTGTGAGTGTCCAGTAAGGGGACTGGACACTGCAGGGGGTGTCTCTGGGGAACTGGGGTTCACTGACTGTTACCTGCAAGGCAAGTTTTAGTCTGGCAGAGTCTTGACGAGTTTGCTGGCAAGGCAGAGAGGCTGGCGTGTCTGGAAGCTGACACAGCTTGGCAGTAGCAAAGCTCTCACCTGCTCAGGCAGCAGGGTAACAGGGGCTAAGGTACTGGGTGTCCTAAGCAGAACCTCAAAGATGGAGAAGTTCCAGGTTGTTTCCTGTTCATAGACCCAGAGCAAAATAGCCAAGGGGGGAGGGAAGAAGAGAGTTTACCAAGGGAAATGCTGGGGTGGGACCCAGTCAAGTTCCCAGCTCTCTCCCAGGTTTGTGGGTGAGACCTAGGACAGGTCTCTGTTGGACAAAGGACAACCCCCTGCTCCTTACAGTCATCTGTGTCCATGGGAGAGAAGGGCTGATTCCCTCTTGTGAATCTCAGCAGCTCCCTAGGAAGGAGTCAGTGTTCTTTTCTGAGGACCTTCTCCTGGGCCTCACAGGGGTCTGATGCTCTCACTCCCCAAGCTGGCCTGGGGCCTTGTAGTAGGTGCTCAACAGAACTAGGCAGAGACCTGTTTTAAAGTGCCAGCACCTTCCCTGTGTCCCTGAAAGAGGAAGGGCCCCAACACTGCACTGTCTGCCCTGACCAAGAGTGGCCCAACGGGCTCTCAGGTAGCAGGGGACAATGGAAACGTGGATCATCCAGTTTCTCATTTCCTGGCCTCCCCAGGGTTAAGGTAGAATTCCTGATGCCCCTCCCCATTGTGCTCACCTCCAAGATGTGCTGCAGTTTGTGCTGGGGTTTGCTGGCAACAGGCTCTTCAGCATGGCATCCATGTCTCTGCGCAGGCCTTGTTCAGAGCCTGCCAGTGGAGGAAGACCATGGGTCAGGGTTATGGAACCTGGGGCTACACCTGCCAGGGTGACAGCTGACTCTTCAGTCCTTGCCCAGAGCAGTTCTCTGCAGAGGGCCTGCCACACAGCAGGGTGTGGAACAGCCAAGCTGCTAGGGATGGGAGCTGGGCTTCCTGGCAGAGTCCAGGAACCAAAGCACAGCATCTGCAAGGAAGGGATTCCCCACAGAGGGGTAACATCTCCCCTGGAGGGGGAGTCTCCCCCGACAGTTGATTAATCCTATGGCCTGTTCCCATCTCTGCCTACCTCACCCCCAACTTTGCAGCTCCAGCTACCGAAGAGAGCAAGGACTAGAGGCCTTCCTGCTCCTGGGTCAGAGGAATAGGTTGATGATCTACCTGGATGTGAGTGTTGGTCTTCCCCATGCCCACGGTCTATACTCCATGCAGGGCAGTGCACAGGAACTGCGATTCCTGTTCTGGATCTAGGAGCAGCTTCAGTTTCCTGGCAGGAGACTGTGCATGAGATCTTGCAGTTGGGGAAGGACACAGGCACTAACATGGGCATGGGAGTTTGAGGAACAGGGCAGAGGGCCCGTATGGGGCAAGGAGGGCAGGGATTTAAGAAGCAAGAACAGAGGATCAAACACTTTCTAAATGTGGGCCAGTATTATCCCCACTTGAGATGGAGAAAGTGAGGCACCAGGTGGGAGAGCTGGGCCCTGTCTCTAATCCCCACCCAGCCCCACAGCTACCTCCCCACCCCAGCCTCAGCAACCCTTCCCATCTCCCTATGCTCCCCACCACTCTCCAATACCAGGCTGTCTCCATAATGGAATCACACTTGTGACAGAGTTCACTCACCGCTAGGTGCCCCTTCCTTGCCAGGCCTGGTGTCACAGCTTTCTTGCTGGACTAGCACCCCCACCGATAGTTGCTCTGGCAATCCTGTATTTTTTTGGCTGGGAACTCAGCCCTCCAGCCAGGTGACTGTCCTTTATCCATTGCTTCCTGGGTCGCACTTGTCCCAAACTAAAGTCCAAAAATGTCTTAAACAGAAACAAGGCCTTCCACCCTCTTGGGGGCTCTTCCTCAGCCTGACTTCAGCTTGGCCTGCCCTTGCTGGGCTTGGTAGCTCTTTCTATGGCATTGTACGTCCTCTTTCTTGGGGACGGTGGGAGAACCCAGTCCTGCCCTGGGCTTCTGGCCCAAGGCCCTGTACTGAACTTTGTAATCAATTTGGCCTGGCTCCAGGCTTTGCAGCCCACAGGCCAAGCCACCCCTTATATACCTGTGGTGTTTAGATGTTGCTTGTAATTATTAGAACTGGGAGCACTGGCTGTTGGGAGTCTGAAAGAACAGGAAACAGGAAGGAGGGGGGGAGGAGTTGAGGAGGCAGAGAGAGTTACAGAAGGTGCAGCAGCAGCAGCTTGGTAAAGAGGTTTCCACTTTAAAAATAAAGTCCTGTTGAAGTTTGTTAGTACCTTGCCTGGTTGATACAACAATACCCTCCTCCTTAAAATCCGGCCCAAACCAGGGGCAAGTTCTACTCTTGTCCAAGCTTCATCCCTCGCCATCTCATCGGTGTCACTGGCTACGCACATGTACAACCTGGGCACTCGACATTTCCAGCTTCCCTGCCAGCTCGCTTACCAGAACTAAGAGGCCATCCTTCTCTTCTTCAGTATCCCAACGCTCTTCCTGCAGCCACTCCTTCTCATTAACAGCTGCTTGCAGAGCCTTGTTCTGAAGCCACTAGCTTCTCCTGTAGCCTTTTTGCTACTGCTGCTGCATAAGCCAAAACCTTTTCCATCAGGGTCTGAGAACCCACTATGGACTGCTCCACCCTTGTGTTTGTCCCTACTTCAGCCTGCTTCATCTCTGGGCCAACTATTTAATCCTTCACCTCCCTGCAGCACCCGACAGGGTGTGTTGGTTGAGGGTCTGCAAGGTCCATGGCCATCGCTGTGTGCCTCGTGTGTTTGTGCCAGAGGACACCTTCTCCTTTCTTTCTACTTCTTGGGGCCCTGGCCCCTCCTTTTGCCACTCAGCAATTTCCTAAGCAGGCCGTGTCTTTTGATATGGCCTATTTCTGTGCACCAAAAACAAAGAACTCTTGTCCCCATCTTGCAGGGATGAAAGTAACTTAAAGGACTTACCAGTACTCTGGAGTCTTGAGCAGAGGGCGGGACCTCAACCAGAAGGGGTGGGGTCTTTAGAGCCTAGGGCCCTTTAAATCGAGATTTAAAGAACCCTGGGCTCCGGCTGTGGTAGTGGCAGCTGGGAGCCCCGGGCCCTTTAAATCACTGCCGGAGCTACCAGCTGCAGAGGCGGTTGGGAGCCCCAGGGCTCGAGGGCCATTTAAAGGGCCTGGGGCTCCCAGCCACCGCTACTGTAGCGGAGCCTCGGGCCCTTTAAATTGCTGACGGAGCCCCGGGGGTCCCGGCTGCCACCGCTACCCCAGGGCTCTGGCAGCGGGGCTTGGGCGGAGATTTAAAGGGCCTGAGGCGGTAGTGGCGGCCGGAGCCAGGGGCCCTTTAAATCACCGCCTGAGCCCTGCTGCCGGAGCCCTGGGGTAGCGGCGGCGGGGCGCCGGCGGTGATTAAAAGGGCCAGGGGCTCCCAGCTTGGTCCTGCTAGTGAAGGCAGGGGGCTGGACTCGATGATGAAGCTGGTCTGGTGCACCCACGATACACCCGCTTGGGATGACAGACCTTCCTTCAGCAACCAAGACTTCCATCAGCCCTCATGGATGACAGGGGGAATTCAATCCTGACGACTATCCCAATCATAAACATATCTACTCATCGTTATGTTCCCTCTGGCAGCCAGGCACGGAATCACAGCCCTCTCGCTGAGCTAGCATCCCCCATTGATGGTCCCTCCAGCACCATGGCAGTTTCTCTGCCTGGTAGCTCAGCCTCCGGCCATGTCATCACCTTTAGTCCACCCTTCTGGGACCCAGCTTGTCTCACACGAAAAGTCCAAAGAGGTCTTCCCACAGAAAAATCCTTCTGCCCTTGCTGGGGCTCTTGCACAGCTTGAAGCCTCCTTGCTGGGTTTGGTAACCCGCTCCAGGTGCATGTACGCCCCGTTCTTTGGGGCTAGTAGGAGAACCCCGTCCCACTCTGACACTGGTAGCAGCCCGGAGCCCTCCACCTAACAGCTAGGTCTGCTCCTTTCTCTGCTGCAGTTTTCCCTGGGCACTTCCTACCTCTCTTCTCAAGTTCCCCTCTAGACTTTCCTTGCTGCTCTGAACTTCCTACCTCATTCTCATTCCAGTTCAGAGCCCATCTGGGTTTTATCACTGCTGAAGTCTGGCTCTTTAGGGGAAGGTACATGGTGGTGCCTCTCAGGTAGGGCTCATTCTGTAATCAGCTTGGCTAAATCCCACGCTGTGCAGCCCAGGGGAAAGCACCCTGGTACAGGCCTGCTCTGCCCAGTCCTGCTGTTACTGGGTTGAGGTCCTTGCTCCCCATTTCAGACCTGCTTTCCAGAGGGGCTTGAGTACACACAGGCTCCTCTGGCTGGAAATGGAGTTTTATTTCTATTAGGGTTACCATATTTAAAAAATAAAAAAAGAGGACCCTCCACGGGCCCTGGCCCCGCCC
>NW_020664534.1:1053020-1062881 GCF_002925995.2 Terrapene triunguis | reverse complement strand
GTGCCGAAAAGCCGGACATGTCCAGGAAAAAGAGGACGTATGGTAACTCTAATTTCTATGATGACTCTGACATTCAGGCCTTTCAAGAGACAGTGTGTGTGTGAGACAGAGCCTGAGTGTGTGCGTGTGAGACACAGAGACAGTGTATATGTGTGTGTGCTGGCTGCTGGGGAAGTCTGAGAGACCATGCGCTGTCTCTTTAAGGCACTCACCAGAAAGCTCATTTTTCAGACTGCAGCAGCTGCCATCAGCTCTTCTGTTCCTGCGCCCTGTCCCTCCCCACGCCCCTGCTCTGCAGAGATAGGGTACATGGACAGGGGGACAGCGGGGGGAGGGGGACACCCTGACATCAGCATATCCCCTCCCCCACTCCGCTCTGCACGGCAAGCAGAAGGGTCCTGGAGCAGCTGGCCAGGGACTCCAAGGCATCAGAGCAGTGTGGGGAGGGGCACCTGAACACATGCTGATGGCTATGCGCAGCTCTGCTAATCGAGTGCGTGGCATTTGATTCACTCCTGGGTGGCCGTGTGACCGTGCAGCTTAGAGGGAACACAGCTGGGAATAGGCGACAGGATGGATCACTTGATGATTACCTGTTCTTTTCATTCCCTTTGGGGCACCTGGCATTGGCCACTGTTGGTAGACAGGATACTGGGCTAGATGGACCTTTGGTTTGACCCAGTATGGCCGTTCTTATATTCTTATGTAGCAGCTAAACAGTCAGACTTTTTAAAATCAGCAAGTCCAGATAACTTGCATCCAAAAGTTTTAAAAGAGTTGATAGAGGAGCTCTCTGTACCATTAATGTTGAGTTTCAACAAGTCTTAGAACAGTGGGGAAGTTCCAGAGGACTAGAAGAAAGGTAATGTTGTGCTAATATTTAAAAAGGGTAAACAGAATGAATGGAGTAATTTTAAGCCTGTCAACCTGATATTGATCCAAGGCAAAACAATGGAGTGGTTGATATGGGACTGTAGTGGGTTGGTGGTGGTGGTCCTCCTCCCCAGTCTGGGTCCATGGGAGGCCATTTCGCCTCACTATGTCCCTATGTGTCGCTGACCATTGGGAAATTATCGGGGCAACATACAGCCTTGGGCTCGGGCCTGCAGTCAGGACAGAGTAGCAAACACAGTTAGGAGTCCAAGCCCTTAGTCAGGGTGGGGTGATAAGAGTCTCTAGCTTGGGCCTGTAGTTAGGGTCGAGCCACAAGCAGTTCAGAGCCCAGCCCTTAGACAGGAAGGGGCAACAAGTCCTTAGGGCTTAGGTGTGGGTAGAGCACCCAAATACAGTCTGGGGGGCTCAGGCAGGGGTACAGCACCCAAATACAGTCTAGGGGGGCTCAGGCAGGATTCGCAGAGTCTAGTGTCCTAGCTTGGTGAACAGTAGGCTGATGCAGGCCTCGTGGCCTACAGAGGGGGAGTACTGCACCCCCCTATAACCTTTAGCCCAGTGGGCTATGCGATAGTCTGATGTGGGTCGCTCTCACGCTCTCCTATTTAAATTATTCCACTTTAATTAAAAATTGAATAATTAAATATTAATTGGGCCAAAGAAAGGGTTAAAATGATGCTAAACCCAGTGATTAGGATACTTACCTGGAGGTGGCAGATCCCTGTTCAAATCTCTTCTCCACACCTGGACTGGGGATTTTCCACATCCTGGGTGAGTACCCTAACCACTGGACTAAAGGTTATAAAAGAGATGGGCCTCCTGTCATTCTATCTCCCACCACAGCCATGATTTGGGGTAGATTGCGGCAGCCTCTGAGCATGCCTAACAGATTGGGCCCCACACAGACATTAGGTGGAGGAGCACCTATCATTGGCGGGTTTGTGGATTGCTCGCAGACATATGCGCCTACCTGCAGCCAGGACTGAAGCGCTTATCTCTGTGAGAAGGATGGGGCTTAGGATAGACCCTTCTCATCTCCATCTCCCATTGGCTAGTTTAGGCAGCTCCCCACTTAACATGGTGGCTTTGTGGATCATATTCCAAGGTGTCTGTTTCTCCCTATGTATTCTATAAAGAGCCTAGGGCACAGATTTTTAAACGTATTTGGGTACCTCACTCCTGAAACTAATGGAAGTTAGGAACCTAAATACCTTTGAGGATCTCCGCCTAGGCCCCTAACTCAGGCATTGTGGATTGCAGAGTTGTTCCTGTGATTTTTCTAAGTGCTTATTTTCCTTTGTTGGATCTGGGCCATTATCCCTTGTTGCTTTGTAATCTATGAAAAGTGCTATCATTAAAAACAATCGCTGCACGTGCACAATGTAAGATTTTCCAAACCTCACTGAGCCAAATTAAAATTGTTTCCCACCAGAACAATGGAAGACACCTCTCTTCCCTAAAGGCTACTGTCAGCCATTTGGTGCCAAACCAGTAGATAAAGTTCAGATAAAGCTGGATTCTTTTTATTAAAAAAATGTTTTTCCCCTTCAATCTCTTCATCATAAAAAATTGGCAATACCTGTGTTTGATCAAGCTTTCAAAAAACAGACAGAGATCAAGCATGGGAATTTATGAGCACATGAAAACAAAGTATTTGAATGGAAATGGTTGTGCAACCTTAACTTTGGCTGTTACTAGAACTTCAGCTATAATGTATGTATGTATAGTCCTTAATTTAGTACTTGCGAAAGCTGCTGGATTGATAGGATTGTCAAATGAAGGGCTATAGAACAGATACAATATGGCAGCGCAAGTTTTCTCCACATCGTTAAACCAATGTGCCTTACTCATGAGTGACCTGGAGGGCCCATATCTAGCAATCAATATAAAATGTAGTGTCTATTCATATTCAGTCTTAGGCCCCTATTCTAAGTCTACTAACAAGGCATTTTGTTGTAATGTGTGTGTGTGTGTGTGTGTGAGAGAGAGAGAGAGAGAGAGAGAGAGAGATGTGGCCACTTGCCCACCATAGCATAAGGCCACTAAATGGCCAGTAAAAATTTTGATTATCATTGACCTGTGCTGTAGAAGTGAGAGACCACACTCAGTTACCAATTCCCCATGCCATGCAGTAATATAAACAGATACTCTTAAACAGAATGCAGTTTTTTCCAAATATGCATGTTTCCTCATTGCTATTTTATTCTGTCGTTATTTTCCCCATCTTTATTTACCCATAATTTTCTATAAAAAATTGACAGAATTACTCTCTTTCTATAATTTTTCAAGGCCAAGGTAAGCATCCTTGAAACGGATGTTAAGCATTAAAAATAGCAGCGTAACGATGAATAATTGGGATGATCTGCGGTATAGATGAGATGAAACGGAGGAAATAATTTAAGAAAACAATTGCTATTACCTTCACTAAGGCAAAGTCGAGTGAAAAAAAGAGCTAATTACTATGGAAAGTGTCCCACCTATTCATGGGGTTCTTGTGTTTTTCTTCACCACAACTCAAACACAGGCAGCCCTCTGTTCTCCCCTCACCTCCAAACTCCACACACTCTGGTTAGTAGCTTTTATTTTTATTTCTCCTAGGTTCCTGACTCAAATCTTCAAAGCCAAAGGACTTCTACCATGGGCCCAATGTTATCAGTGTTATAGATGGATCAATGCAATCTCATCTTGTCCCTAGGGCTCTGTGAGCTTGAGCCAAGCTGTGAAGTGATGAGAAGAGTACCGCTCACACTGAGATCCTAGAAGCATTGGGTCTCCTTTATCTCAGTTTTACATGGGTGTAACTCTACTGAGTTCACTGGAGTCGCTCCTGATTTACACTGCTATAGAAGGGCACAAAGAGACCCGCTGTGCCTGCAGAGGCCTGCAGCAGGAATACTGCCTCCAGTGATGCCAGAGGGAGCATGCTCCCTGGCATTCATACTGCAGCACTGTGGTGCTACTCTGCACTGCCAGCTAAATTGTAGAAGGTCTGAGGTCATGATCAAGCCCCTCCAGCTACACCCCCTTCAGCCTGGCCCAGAGTGCGGAAAGCAACTCCTTGCAGTCCACAGTGTTTTACAGCTAAATTATGGCTGCCTTCTATGGGATTACACTGGGGATGGAGGAAACAGCTCCATGTGCTCAGTCTCCCAACTAGCCCTAGGTGTAAGTCCCACCTCAGAAGCTGCAACAGGGCTTGGTGCTTCATGAGGCCTGGAGTTAATACAGGAGCTGCTCTAACCACAGAGGAAGGTGGAGAGAGGGTCAGAGCAAAAAGGTGTGTGTGTTGAAGAGACAGAGAAAGCCAAAGGGCACTGGGGCCTGCTGGGGGATGACAGGCGTGGGGCTTGAAGAAGACAAGAGAGTGGAGTTAATAATAATATGGACATATTGGGTAGATGGCTGAAGAAGTAAAGCATGAGAAAGGAGCATTTCAAAATGGAGGATGACACCTGTTTGAATTTGTACTTTGAGGTCCAAGTGAATATTATTCCATCCCTACACCCAGTGCATGCACATAGGGAAGATATAATTTGGCCTTTCACCTATATTTCCCATATATAGAATAAATAATTATGCTACATTTTACTTATATATTCTCACTACATTTTGTTACCTGTTTGGATGGCCAGTCCTTCAGAATTCCATTCCTGGGTGAGTATCACCCCTGGTCTGGCCCCTTTACACCAACTAGAAAGGGATGGAGTGGCATCTGGCCAGCGGAGGATTCCTTCAGTTGAGGCACTGTGGAAGTCAGCCACAAGCTATCTTCTGAAGATCCCCTCACAAGTCCTGGTGCAGGTGTGAGTGCCAGAAGTATGGCTAAGGTAGTAGCATGTGGCACTGTGGAAATTCTAGGCAGTGCTATGGCTCATAACTAAGGCATCCTGGGGAGGCTGTAGTATCTTAGACTGGCCCTTAATATTGTCCAAATTACACTGGGAGGGGGTGTCTTCCAACCCCCAGAGCAGTCCAGAATCAAGAAGGTGGCTTAAGCCATCTTAGCCCCACCCCTCACTTGGGTTGTGAGTTCTGTGCTTTGCCACTTCAAGAGACACTGCACAAAATCTCACTCCTGCACTTTTTTTAAAAAAGGAAGTATTTGGTTTAGCCTATAGCCACGAATGACTGTTTATAATTTTTGTTGGTTAGGAAATTTTCTCCATGATTAAGTGTCTGAAAATTCTGTTCTTTACTATATTTTCAGCCAGTTTGCCCATTACTGAAGTCAGCCATATATATGAAGATATACATATCTCATAGAGCTGGAAGGGACCTTAGAAGGTCATTGAGTCAAGGCCAGTCCCCTACCTTCACTAGCAGGACCAAGTACTGATTTTGCCCTAGATCCCTAAATGGCCCCCTCAAGGATTGTACTCACAACCCTGGGTTTAGCAGGCCAATGCTCAAACCACTGAGCTATCCCTTACTGGCCTGTAATTACCAGAATCACCTCTGGAGCCCTTAAGTGCTCGTTTAAGTATTATTAACTGCAACAGGAAGTAAGAATGTGCTTTAAGTACTTTGCTGAATTGGTGCCTCCATTTTCAGTCCCTTCCTTTCATTTCCCACCTTTCTGGTTCTAGCCAACCCCGCACCCCTCCCCGCCAAAAAAACAACAACAAACAAAAAACCCCAACCCAACCCAAATAAACAAAACATCATACTGTCTGGAATGGTCTTTCACACTATTTGTGACTCATGCTTCCAATACCCTATTGTTGTTTAATTTTTTTCTCTTAAGATTTGGTCCATTATTTTATTGCAGATTGATGATAAAAATACTGGGCAGTAATAGCCAAGTTCTCTCATCTTCCTGTGTAAATCAATACCTTATTTGCTTTATTCCAGGGCTCTGCAACTTCCGTGGTTCTCTAGACTTTCAAAAATAATTGTCAATGGTTCAGTAAATTAGCTGACTTATTCCCTCAACACTTTAGGATTAGTGCTACCAGACCTGCTGATTTATACAGTGGATGTTCAAAATTTCCAGTTATCCCTATTTTACCAGATTTTCATTACTTTCCTACTGTCCAAATCCCTTTCTCCTTTGAGGCAAATTTATACAAGGAATTCAATGTCTTAGCTATTAAATAGGCATTATTGGTTTAATCTTCCACTCGATTTATTAATGGTCCTAATTTATCTAGTATTTCTTTTCCCCTAAAATATTAGTGAAAGCCCTACTTATTCCCCTTCGCCTCTTGACTTGGCATTAGCTCAGTTCAGTTTTTGCTGTCCTTGTCCCTTTCTTTCCCCTCTCACCTACTCTCTCTTCTCCTCTGTTTCCTGCTGTTTGTTTCAATTTATTTTTTAACTCTGTCTGGAGTAGTCTGGCATTGTTGTCATTGACCCACAGCTACAAATAATCAGAAATGTAGCTGTGCCAATCAATCACAGAGTTCTGTCCTTTGTCTCCCATGGCTGATTCTGTACCCTCTTTCATTTTTCCTATTTTTTTTAAATTTCACAATGGAAGGGGGATAGTGTTTAGAGTGGATGTTTGTGTCAGAGTTGCCAAAATACTATCATGAGAAATAATGAGCAAATATAACATCCTGCGTAACCTACTTCAGAAAGGTAAAGGCAGGGAACTTCTCCCTAGGAAATGGTTGACTACATTCTATATAATTTGTAGTTGCGACTCAAGTTGCTGTGTGAAGGTAAGACAGAAACTGATGCTTTTATCTTCTTCTCTTCCTCATGCATTGGTAGGGGCATTGACTACATGCCCTAACAGGTCCTCTTCCATCTCTAATTTCTCTGTAGGATTTTCCTATTTCAGTAATTATCTTTGGATCCCTTACCTGTTAGTCTCCTCTCTCTCTCTCTCTTTTTCCTGGTGGCCCATTTTCTACAGTCTGTTGCTTTGGAAATGTCATCACTTTACAAATTGAGGGCAAATTACAAGCTGTGCTTTGACTGCTAGTCCTGTCAGGCTGGAGGTATTTGTGTTTAGATGATGCTTCAGCAATTCCAAGTGTCTTCTGTCCCATACCCTTACTATGAGCATCTGACCACTCCTCTCTGCTTTTAATATAGGCAAGATGCATCCCAATAGTTCCTTTCCACATACAGATATTTCACTTCAGAACATAAGCTCTTAATTACCCAGAAGATGAAGCTGAACATTTCAAAGAGTCCATTTCATACTGAGAATCTCCATCCATATTCTCCTAAACTTCACCTTCCGCTCTTCAGCTGATGAATGTGCACAACTCCCTTTGCACTGGTTATTCATCCACGTTGACTGAAGAGAATGGATACAGTAGTGCACTTTCTTCTTTCTTGCATGACAGGAAATATTTTCATGCATGGAAAAACTTCCCAGTGAGTAAGTCCAGCATGTAAACACAGTAGGAGGATTGCTGTAATCAGTGGCAGTATCTACTGCGTCCAGGCAATTTGCCCACTTCTGATTTTGTTCTTTCTTTCCTGCCGCCTCTTATGTTTAGAATGGACTCCCAGTTAATGTATGCCAAGCCCCCTCATACTGCTCCATCAAATAACATTGGAAAGCCCACCTGTTCATAAAACGTTCCAGTCCCCACCTGTTCATAAAACATTCCAGTCAGAAAGGACATTACAGTGGAAAACCAAACAAACATGAGATGTTGAAAAATTATACAAGGTTTCGAGAAGAGCCACAAGACTGATTCAGAGTCAGGATAAATGTTCTTTACAGTGAAAGACTTAGGAAACTCAGTCTATTTAGCTTATCAAGGAGGTTAAGGGGTAACTTGATTGCATCCTATACATACCTACATGAGAAGATTTCAGAGGCATAACAAGACCCAGGGGCTAGAGGGTGAAGCTAGATAAATTCAGGCTAGAAATGAAACACACATTTTAAAGAATGAGGGTAATTGGAACAACTTATTTAAGGATATCATGGATTCTCCATCACTTTAAATCATTCTCAATGCCTTTCTAAAATATAAATATATGCTCTATAATCACCAGAGACAGACTCAATGCAGGACTGGACTACTGGGTGAAATTCTGTTGTCTGTGCTATGAAAGGAGGCCAGACGATTTTATCATAAAGGTCCTGTCTGACCTTAAAGTCTATGAACAAAGACCTTATCCAACTCTGAGCTGACTGAGGTATTTAGCAATAGTTCTGAGAAGGCGACAGTGTGGGGCTGAGTCATCCTAGAGAGACCTTCAGGTGGGATTGTGCCTGGATGGATGGATGGATCCTTCCTTTAGCTCACAGTTGCACAAGGGAAGATACATGCTTGTGCTCTGTTAGAACAGTGTACCCTGTTTTTCATAATGTATCCAGCCCACTCAGCAGACCAGTGCAGAGGTGGAAAGGGGCTAAGGTCATCGATTCATAGGTTCCACAGCCAGAAGGGACCACTGTGATCAGCTAGTCTGACCTCCTATAACAAAAGCCACAAATTTCCCCCAAAATAATTCCTAGAGCACATCTTTTAGAAAACATCCAGTGTTGATTTAAAAATTGTCAGTGATGGAGAATCCACCACGACTGTTGATAAATTGCTCCAATGGTTAATTAGTCTGGCTGTTAAAAAATTTATGCCTTATTTCCAGTCTTTATTTGTCTAGCTTCATCTCCCAGCCATTGGATTGTGTTATTCCCTTCTCCGCTAGATTGAAGAGCCTGTTATTAAACATTTGTTTCCCATGTCAGTACTAATAGCCTGTAATCAAGTCACCCCTTACCCTTCTCTTTGTTGAACTAAATACATTCAGCTCATTGAGTCTATCACTATAAGACATGTTTTCTAATCCTTTAATAATTCTCATGGCTTTTCTCTGAATCTCTGAATCCTCGCACCAGTTCCAAATACAGAGGTAAAATAACCTCTCTACTTCTACACGAGATTTCCCTAATTATGCATCCAATGATTGCATTAGCCCTTTTATTTGCAGCATCACAATAGGAAGCGCATATTCGGCTGGTTAGCCACCACAACCTCCAAATCTTTTACAAGGTCACAGTAACAGTTTACTTTCACTATATTAGAGAGAATTCCATGCAAACTACTAGTGTTAATGCAAAGTTAAGGTTGAGAAATCAAGCATGCAAAAGTCAAGAAATGCAGGTAACTCTGAAAGCTCAACCTTTTTTTCTGTCTGTTTTGTTTAGGCCTTTAAAAGGTTTCTCTTTATAGCATTCTTAGTTCTTTGTCATATATTATAATATCTTTCAGAAAAAAACATTTATATCATCTTGCATTCTGCAAGTTATAGTCAAGTACATATTGTGTTCAGTGTTGGAATGATTTTTAAATCTCACTGAGATCTATAAAACAAGGTAAATTTGAACAAATTTGGTTCAGCAGTTATAAAGTTAGACTATAAGACAGGGGGGGCAAACTTTTTGGCCTGAGGGCCACATCAGGTTTCTAAAATTGTATGGAGGGCCAGTTAGGGGAAGCTGTTCCTCCCCAAACAGCCAGGCATGGCCCAGCCCCTGCCCCCTACCCAACCCCCCCTGCTTCTCGCCCCCTGACGGCCCCCCGGAACTCCTGCCCCATCCAACCCCCCTGTCCCCTGATGGCCCCCCTGGGACCCCTGCCCCATCCACCCCTCCCTGTCCCCTGACCACCTCCGGACTCCTCACCCCTGACTTCCCCCCGCCACCCCATCCAACCCCTCCTCTCCTTCCTGACTCCCCCCCTGGGATCCCTGCCCCATCCAACCATCCCTTCTCCCTGATCGCGCGTGGACCCCCCCCCCCGACTTTCCCCCGCCGCCCCATCCAACCCCTACTCTCCTTCCTGACTGCCCCCCCGGGACCCCTGCCCCATCCAACCATCCCTTCTCCCTGATCGCTCGTGGACCCCCCACCCCTGACTTTCCCCCGCCACCCCATCCAACCCCTCCTCTCCTTCCTGACTGCCCCCCTGGGATCCCTGCCCCATCCAACCATCCCTTCTCCCTGACCGCTCGCGGACCCCCCCCCCCCCCCCCCCCCCCCCCCCCCCCCCCCCCCCC
>NW_020664534.1:989262-1052920 GCF_002925995.2 Terrapene triunguis | reverse complement strand
CCCCCGCCGCCCCATCCAACCCCTACTCTCCTTCCTGACTGCCCCCCCGGGACCCCTGCCCCATCCAACCATCCCTTCTCCCTGATCGCTCGTGGACCCCCCACCCCTGACTGCCCCCCATCCAACCCCTCCTCTCCTTCCTAACTGCCCCCCCAGGAGCCATGCCCCCATCCAACCCCCCTGTTCCCCGCCCTCTGACCACCCTGACCCCTATCCACACCTCCACCCCCTGACCACCACCCCAAACTCCCCTGCCCTCTATCCAACCCACCCTGCTCCCTGCCCACTTACCGCGCTGCTTGGAGCACCGGTGGCTGGCAGCGCTACAGCCGCCCCCTTTCCCCCCAGAGCACCGGGTCAGGCCAGCTCTGCAGCTGCGCTGCCGGGAAAGAGCTTGCAGCCCTGCCGCCCAGAGCTTGCGCCAGCGGCGGAGCGAGCGAGCTAAGGCTGCTGGGGAGGGGGAACAGCAAGGGAGGGGCCGGGGGCTAGCCTCCTGGGCCAGGAACTCAGGGGCCGGGCAGGAGGGTCCCACAGTCCGGATGTGGCCCGCGGGCCGTAGTTTGCCCACCTCTGCTATAAGATCTTTGGGGCAATAACTGTCTCTAATCATGTGTCTGTAAAGTACCTAGCACAATGGCATCCCAATCCTGACAGAGGCCTTTAGGTACCACCACAACACAAATAATGAAAAGGGAGAAGAAGAAAAAAGTTATGAATGTTTAAAGTAGAACATCCAGAGGATGAATTGGTCCAAAGTTTGAGAGAATCTCAAATTTCATGTGGTTCTGAGTTTGATATCTCAAATTTTGAATGATCTCAACTTTGAGATGATCCTCCACCTTGAGACAATCTCACATGTATAAATAATAATAATTGTAAAATAAAATTAGAGTGTCTAAGCCTTTCTTGCTATTACTTCATATATGATTGCATCACATAATTTTGGTTTGTTACGCTAGTAACTAAGAAAAATGCTATCAGTGTTGTCTGATGCTACCGGTGTGGTGCTCTGGTTGCTCCTATGTTGATATCACTCGGCTGCGTGCGTGTGTTCCCTCTGTGTGCGGTCCCGCTCTGCGCAGATAGCTGACACAGCAAACCCGACGAGAACCCCCAATAACCACAGAGTCCAGTAAGGTGCCAAGTCACTTCGACTAGGTTTATTGCGATCTCGGACACAATTGCAGTTCCCTGTAGGTTTCTGAGCCTAACTCAGGGCATACTACGAGAAAGTGCCTCTTGGCAAGGACCCGGCTCAGTGGCGGGACTTTCCACTGCCCCCGTGGCCGGACAAAGACACCACCCCAGGGATACATTTTTATACACAGGTACAAACAAGTTACACATCACTCCTGACATATTGAGGTGCAACCCCTCTACGCAGCAAGGTACAACCCTTCTACGTAGTAAGGTGCCGCCTCGCACCTTGTACATGTTGGTTCGATCTATCCATCATTTTACCCTTTTGCCCCTGTCATTGGGATGGGTCGGCCTGTTCCATGTTATCTGTGGAATGTTCCAGTATAGGAGTGTTTTAATATCTAGTGTTCAGTACTTTTTAGGTATGTATCTTTTTGCAGCATCAGCCCTTTCCTTGCCAGCTTCTGTGAGCAGGGCCTGCCTCTAGCTCACAGCTTAACTTTGCTTTATGTTAGCAAAGTCTTGACCATTACTTTAGTTCAGGCCTTAGGCCTCATACCAGGCCTCTGATACCAAGGTTTATCTCTCAGGGCCTCATCTTACTACAATCAGGACTATCTGATGTTGGATTTTGGAGTTTCATTTTTTTTTTTTTTTTAGATAAGACTCCCCACTGTAATCATCTCTCTTTGTTTGTGGTCATTCAGAAATTATCAGAAAATGTGCAGTAAGGAAGCCATCTGGTCTTCCAGGCCTGGTTCAGCATCTATTGCTGTACAAATCGCATGGCCACTTTTAAAACAAATGTATCAGATAATCAGAATATTGACAAGCTATGATTACTCTATATTCTTAGCCCTTGCAGTTTCTAAAATGTCCAGCAGAGAGCTCTTTTCCTCTAAAACTCTTCTGTGCTACAGTTTGTCTGCTACCTTTACTGTATTTGCAAGAACATGCCCCAGAAAATTTCAGCACTAGCAAAGCATGTATCAAATAGAAAAGAAAAACTACATTAATGTAACATTCAGAGTCTGATTCAAGGTCCTGTGGAAGGAAAAGGTGACTGAGTTAACTTGCTATTCCTTCCTTTGCTAGGTACGTCCCTGCAACATCTAGCTACAACAGAAGACTCAGCTACAGGTGAAGTTTCAGCCGACAAGTCATTTCTTTAAATAATGTAAGTTTAAATTTAATTATTTGATCATTAAAGGATATTATTTTTATGTAATTAAAACATAAAAACTGGGAGAGGTCAGCTGTTTTAATACTTTCTGCTGTGACTCTTCTAAGCTCCTTTGTCTCACTCTGTGCCACTGAGTTTCAGGGTAATTTGAAAACTGCATTCTTGAGGTCACAATCTCCTGAAGGACTGATACACATGATGCCTGAAAACACAAAGAGGATGCTGCTAAGTCATTAAAATGCACAGTGTGTTCCATTAAAAACTTGACCACTGCATGCAATAGTGAAATTCACCACTTGTATTTTCCACTCTAAGTAGAGGGAACACTGCAAATATAATGGTAAAAAGGAAATTATGCACTCTTTTTTTTAAAAGGGCGCCCACTGTATGGACTCAAGATGCAGTTGTTCCAGTTTTTTAGGAATATTGCACTTTGCATAGAATCCTTATTGTTCATTAAAGTCCAATTTCAATGATAATACACAAGACTGACTGAAACCAGTGTGAGTTAAATGCTTTTACTTAAGTTTTTTTATATTTTAAACCCTGCAGGACTGAGAACTTGCTAATTCGTATTTATAAGTAAACTGTCTTCTTATTTTGAGGAATGTATTATAAAAAAGCCCTTAGAAACCAGCAGCAACAGTTCTCTTTTGACTGCCAGTAACTAAACAAAGTTTAAAAGTTTGCATCCAAATGTTATGCAAAGAAGAAAGAAAAGAAAAATGTGGAGGTACAAAGTTATATGTTAACGTACAGTATTACTCTGAAAAGAGCCTCTTAGCAATGCCATTGTGGATTCCATATATATATATAATCGCTCCACAATTCCCATACCAAATTTGCTCAGTGTACTAGTAAAAATATGAGATTTTTCCTAACAGCTAAATAGAATTGGTCAAACTGTGTTCAGCGTAGTTTATCTAATGAATTAAACTCCCTTTTTTCTGTTCATTAATTGTGTGCAAACAAACATTAATTTTTGTGAATTCATTATTTATTTGTATTTGCTGAAAAATCTGACCATTTTTTAGCCTTTAGGTTTTCCAGAAAGTTCAGCAATTTTCTATTCATTGTTTATAGGGTGTGACTGGTCACCTAAGTGTCATTGTATTGGTTCGGTTCCCTGACTGGATGACTGCACTTTTTAATCAGAAGATTAATGAATAGTGAATAACCAATACTGTTGTGCATTCATGAATACCCTTGTTCCCATGACTACAGGTATTTGTATGAAAATCAGCCATTTCTCCAATAGCCATAGGAACGAAACCTCATTGAATGGCAAACAAAAATGAGCACAAAGTTGATGGCAGCAAACAACTGTTCTGAAATCATATGAAAGTTCATGAACTTGGTTTTACCATATATGCCTAACCCTATTACTAAACACAGCAGCTTAGGCTGGAGCTGTCTCTTTATATGTGTTTCTACAGAGCCCTCCATAATAGAACCTTTCATCATAAGTGCTTTAGGTGCTATGATAATAATATCTATTGTTTAATATGTTTTTTCTGCTTATCAATTCTGAATTTAACCAGCCTCATAACCCAACTGAGGAGTAATATCTGTGGAATTGGAGTGTACAACTGTTAGGGAGGCAGAGTGGTGCTGTGTCGAGGGCTCAGGACTAGGAATCAGAAGAATGTGTTCTATTTTTAGCTCTGCCCCTAAATTACTAGGATCCCATTGCTTGGACCTGCTCACTCAACCTTAGAGCTAGTCAGAAAAACTTCAACAGAACAGTTTTTTATTGGGAAATCAAAACACTGAGTAAAATTATATCGGTTTTGCTGAAATTTCATTTTGGAGAAAAAAACTGGGGGTGGGGAGTTCTGACAGTGTCACAACCTCCTGGTTCAACATTTTCAGAATGAAACATTTACATTTTTTCCTTTTTTAATGGCTCTTTGTTTTGAAATATTTTATTTTGTATTCGTTTTTCACAATACGATGCACTTAAAAAAAAAAGTCAAAATTGAAATGAAGCATTTCAATTGATTGGAAGCAAAAACATGTTCAGGATTTTCTTTCTAGGAACATTTCAGAATGTTAGGGTTTTGTTCCAAATCAGGACAAAACAAATGACAAAATCCTTCGTGAAATGGAATATGTGTTCTCTGCCAAGCTCTACTCACACGCTCTGCCTTTCAGGCTCCTCATCCTTAAAATGGAGATAATAATGCTTACCCATCTGTGTAAAGAGACTTTGAGAGACTGTCTTTTTGTTCTGTGTTTGTACAGTGCCTGGCACAAAGGGGTCCTGGTCCATGACTGGGGGTCCTAATTGCTATAATAATACAAATAAAAAATAATAATATTGCTGGAAAGTGCTATGTAGAGGGTGAAAGCCCCATTACCTAGGTTCCCCGTATCCTACACAGCCCCTGAAGTTTCACTGGATTCAGGATCTTGCATTCACAGAAGGGGAAGAGTTTGGATTTGCACCAGAAAGCAGAAAAAGCTACCGCCAGCAGCAGATAGGAGGCTAAGATCTAAAGGAGGGGACTCCTGAAAAGCCAGAGATGTCAGGAATGAGGTGGAGAGACAGAAAACTGAGGAGAAAACCAAAAGCTGGAGGTTAGGTTCTCTTATGGGAAGGCCCTAAACTCTGTTTGGAAGAGGTGTGACATAGGCAAGTTTGCCACACAGCCATGCTGCCAGTTAGTTCTAGAGTACATTCAGCTGTGTGAATACATCTCTGAGAAAATCCCAGCAGTTGCCATCAGAGTTGCTGGGAGCCAGAAGGCTAGAGAAAGCATCTGCATGGGCTTTGAAGCCTCCTAACATGCTCAACAATTGAGTTTGATCTTTGCCAGTGATGATGAAATCGACGTGGCTTTGTTGTATAGTAGTGCTGAGGACTGTGAAGTCCCAGGGAACCTCAGAAGCTATTCAAAGAGAGTTCTTTAGTGATGCATGTGCACACACCTCTAGTTGTCTTATATTTACTTCTGTCTGCCTATGTGCATAGACAGGCCCCTCCGCATAGTACCTGAGCACCTCACACACAATGAATATATGGTCAAAGCACCCCTGTGAGGTAGTATGATCATCATCAGCAGTGCATGCAAGGGCGGGGGAGGAGGGGGAAATCAGACTTTGGAGGGGCTTGTTTTCCACTTCTGAATTTTTGGATTAGTTTTACAATTGTGTTGTCCATTCTGCATTGTGTGACAGCTGTTCGCAAGTCTATGGGGGAAGGCAGTACATCTCACTTTGCTCTTTCATTAGATTGGTGATGTGATTTACTTGAACTGGGTTTGATTTTATGCTTTCACTTGCACAGATGAATAAACCAATATTTCTTCACTTTCGAATGGCTGTGTTTTGTGCTGTTGTCTAATTCCATCCTGCACAAATATCTATAGATGTTTTACATTACAGTACCTTCCTCTTACACTTTATATCTTCAAAGCACCCTACAATGGGCCAAATTCAGCCTTAGTAATACTGAGTGTGATGGGGTGTGCAAACTCCACACTGGAGAACAAGGGGTTAAGGACCAGTCCTGGGCCAAGGCAGCCCCGCCCAGTCACGCCTGCAAGGCCTGCACAAGCTGCAAGGCAGCTGAGAAGGAGACATGCAGGGGACAGGAACAGACCTCTGCTCAGGGGAAATAAAGGCCAAGGAGCTCTTGTTGCCTGACAGCTCATCACACTGACCTGACCAAGCCTGCAAAGGAGAGACTGGTGACTCTCTGGAAGGGTCAGAACCTTTATTTTCAGTTCAGGCCTTAAAATGACTCTGGGGCTAGGAAAGGGGGACCTCAAATAGGGAGGTAGCTATTTAGCACCCTAAGGTGTCGAACATACCTGCCCACAATTGGGCCCTTGATCGGAGCCTGGTGGAGAGGGTGGGCCAAAAATTGGAGTCTGCCTACCTCTGGTTGGGGAATCCAGCAGTGGAAGGCCCTGAATACACAAGAGTCTAGAGCCCAAGTCCCAGACCTAAGGAGAAAGTTCCAAAAGACTTCTCCTTTATTGGACTTTTCTTTCTGTATACCCTGAAAGGGGTGGATTAGAATTCATGACCTGGCAAGAGGGCTGAGCTGCAAAAGAAGGGACTGACCCCGCAGGATGATGGTGTAGAAGAAAGGAGGACCAATAGCCCCACCCATACCCGACCACTTGGCATGACTACCGGAAAGGGTCAGCTTTTCACACTGGGCCATTATCTCACATGACCCAATAGCTAATCTTCACAACTCTCTTGCTAGATATTTTGAGCAGCTCTGCTAGGAACCTATTTAAACAAAAAACCTGGAAAACTTTCAAAATGTTGACATTATTTCTATTTCAAAGGCTTCAAAATGGTCTCATTTTTCAAAACAATCACAATTTTTCTACCAAAATGTTTATCAAAAACGGTTATCAGAACCATAGGCACCACTTGTGGGGAAAAAAATAGTGCTCAGCAGCCCTGTGGACCAGCACGCCTCCCTCTTCCCTCCAGTGCCTCCCGCCCACCATGGTCAACTGTTCAGTGACATGCAGGAGGTGCTGGGGGGGGGAAGGAGGAGTGGGGGCAGGGCGAGGCAGGGGAGGGGCAGGAAGAGGCAGGGCAGTGGCGGGGTGGGGGCGGGAAGAGGTGGGGTTGGGGCTGGGAGAAGAGGTAGAGTGGGGGCAGGCCCTGGGGTCGAGTAGGGGGGAGCAACCCCCCAGGAACTGAGGAAGATGGTACCTATGGCCAGAACTGTTCCTTTAAATAATCAGTCAGTAGCAGAACCCAGGTTAGAATACTGGAGTTTTTATTTCCCAGTGCTATGGTTAGACTATGCTGCCTTTCTGTGTAATCAGAATCCAGGTTAAGAACATGCCATTTGTTCCTGGGCATAGAGGCTTTGTTTCTTTTCTTTCATTCTATTTAATTTTCAGAAACAAACAATTTTAAAATGGACATTTACTTCCTTGGGGAGCTCATATTTAAGTGGTAGAAGCTCTCTGACCATGCTCTCTAGCCCTGGGATCTGATAGTGTTAGTGAATCAAAGCCTACACTGAATTTATTTATGGGAAAAGAATGTTGCTGGATATACCTGCTGAGACTGGAGTTCTTCCTAATGGAAGACATGGAATGAGCTAAGTGAACTCTTGGGTCTTTTAATGCTGAAAGCCTACAGTGTCTATGTTTCTAATTTGCAAGTTCCACTTACCATCTGCTTGTTGGCACTGGTCTGGAGCTTGCAAATTGGTAAAAATGGATAAAGCAGACAGAGAAACGAAAACCCAGATATTGTTAGTCAGAAGTGGAATAGATAAACACAAAGTGCAAATTCTTCGTTCTATTGCAATCCTGGGCTAGATGCAACCCTGATAGTGCAGAGAGATGCAAACTGCTCTTCCTTTCACTGGCAAGTGCAGAGACACTCACAGGGCCGGCTCTGGCTTTTTTGCCGCCCTAGGCAAAAAAGCCTCCGGTCGGAGCCGGGGGGGGGGGGGGCCGGCGGGGGCCAGGGGGGGGGGGCGGCGGGGGCCCCGGTGGGGGCTCCGCCCTCCCCCCGGCAGCCGGGGGGGGGGGGCGGGGGGGGAGGGCGGCCGGAGCCCCGGGGCGAGGGCGGCGAGCCCTGGCGGGGGCTCGGCTCTCCCCCCACCGGCGGCCAGAGCGCCGGGGGCAGGGCGGCGAGCCCCGGCTGTGGCCCCGCTCTCCCCGGCGGCCGGAGCGCCGCGCCGCCCCCCTCCAGGTGCCGCCCCAAGCACCAGCTTGGGTGCCTGGTGCCTGGAGCCGGCCCTGGACACTCAGTGGGGATTCATGTCCCAGAAGAGGACAAGTGGTGTTTCCACTGGCTTTTGTTATCTGGGTTTCTGCTGGCAGGGGATAGAGGGTGGCAGCTTTCAGTCTCTCCAGGGATTCCAGGAGAATCATAAGAATCAATAATCCCCTCTCGACTAGACCAGTAGGATAATAGTCCTCAGACTAATGTGGATTTAGTATCTTGTAAGGAACTGATTCCTCTTACTATGCCAGCAAATAAGTACAGATGTGCTGGAAAAAAACTATAGCACCATCCCTGCCATAAGTATCATGAAGTCCTTTGGTAGGCACCATTGTGCCCTACATTTTATGCTAAGTGGCAATGCAGAGCACCCAGTTTGCGGGTGCAAGATTTGGGACAACAGGAATTGTACATCGTGGCTTCTGCCTGCAGGTGGCAGGAAAAAACAAAAACACTTACTACTCCAGGGTAGTACCACTTAATTTGAGGATAGATTTGGATACCAAATCCACCAGACTCAAGATTTTGCATTGCTATTTGTGGCTAAATTAAGCACCATCTTATCAGTCCTCTTGCCTATGCCATGAGAAACATGTCATAGCAATAAAAAAGGGCAATTTGAAGAGAAAAGAGTGAGTAAAATACTAGGATTGCACTTTGACTCTAACCTCACTAGTCAGTAAAAGTGAACAGGAATCCCCAGTGGGTCAGACTCCTCGTTTCAGACTAACGAACCTCTTGACATTGGGAGTTGGGATTTCTTGACAAAGGGAGGCATTGTTTGCAGGGGAAGACAAATGGATGGCAGTGTACCAAGGGGTGAAAGAAATTAATTTAATTCCCATGAGGAAGTTTCTGTCTGCTTCCTAGCCTTGATTCTTCACAAATTCTCTCTGTGGGTTCAAGATTATCACATTATCTTCAAAAGATCAAGGCCAACCAGTGTTCAGCTTTACATGCTCATGTAGAAGTTCGCCTTTTATTCACAAGGAACATCTTATTTCATGGGTCATAAATACTAAACTAATATAAATGTAACCTCTGTGCCCTCAGTGCTTATCACGTGCGAGTGAATTTAGGATCTAAAATCTCCTGGCTGCAGTCACTTTCTCTATTTTTAGCATCCGGTGCTACAGTCTAAATGAAATCACCAATTGTCGTCAGCCTCCAGCACAGATTCAAAAATAACACCTCTATTGACTTTTCTGAGCTGTAGCAATCAAGTTAACCCTGAATATTCCAGCATGATTTACAAACGTGAATAGCATGGTCTGTGAAAATGTGTGCAAGAGCCAGACTGCCTCCAGTGCCACTGCGACAAGAGGCGTGGGCCTCTTGGAGAGATCCTTGCCATTTTTACTTCTTGTCTATGAACTCCTTCTGCAACTCTGCAATATTATGCCAGCCGGGGCATTCCTGGCTTGTTCTTCTTTGAGAATCCAATGGTGTCTTGCAAAAAAGAAATACAATCTAAGAGTCACTGCAGACAGAAATGTCCAAATGATTTTCTGGTGTAACTTTTGAGATGCAAAACTTGGCTGGGAAAATACATAAGTCATAAGTCTATTTGCCTCACCTACTTACTGTGTGCTTATCTGGAACAGCTTGTGAAATTCCTTGGTATCCTAATGTATTTAACAGATATGGTCCAAGACTCTTTGATAGCTAGCCAAAAGCAAATGATATTTCACAGCTCTCATATTGCAGGAGAGCTAAAGCTGATCTAAAACTTTTCTGACATTAAAGCTGTCAAATATAGCTCCTTTCAAGTGTAAAAAAAAACCAACCCCCAACAAATAAAAAAATCCACAGGAATGTTTTGTTATTGACAAGTGACATTTAGAGTGCTATTTGTCTAACGCTCTGTCAACATCCCAGATCCTCTTCACCCCACCCGCAACATTCTTTATGGTCATCTTGGTTTTAGTACTTAGGGCAGGTCTACACTATGGCAGGGATACACTCTGAGATCGATCCACCGGTGGTCGATTTAGTAGGTTTAGTAAAGACCCGCCAAATTGACTGCAGATCGCTCTCCAGTTGATCCCTGTACTCTAACCCCAATGAGAAGAGTAAGGTAAGTTGATGGGAGATTTTAAGTTGATGGGGGTGTAGACCCCCACGGTAACTCGACCTAAGGTATGTCAACTCCAGCTACGTTATTCACGTAACTGGAGTTGTGTAGCATAGGTCGATTTATCGCGGTAGTGTAGACATAGCCTCAGAAAAAGAAAAGGTCTTCATAGCTGGTTTTGAATCTTTAAGTGCCTAATTCTGAGAGATGCAGTGTGTCCTCAACTCCCAGGATCTCAGGTCAGTCAAGACTAGCATCATGTGACAATTGTAAAGAGTCAGAGAAAGAATTGCTTTCTTCTGACACTGAACTTTATTAGAATAAGGAAAACAGTATTATCTGTAAAGCTACTTTGCCTCTTTTCCTTCTTCATCATAGAGCTTCAGCGTAGAACCTTCCTCAGTCCCTCTGTCTATATAGCTAAAGAAACAGTTCACATAGCCTGCTTCCTTCTTCAGACTTAAAGGAACAGTGCTCTTCCTCACAACCAGAGATGAGTGTGAAGATCTCCTGAGGAACCTACCAAGGTTAAGCAAATGAGCAGCATGATTGTGGCAGAATATACCCCTGTGTTCACACCCTACACATTATTATAATGTTTGTACAAGGTATGCCTGGTGGGATATCATTTAAAAGAGCATAATTTGTTGATTGATAATATCATGGCAGAATGCATGTAGCAGCATTGTATGTGAAGTTATAAACATAAACTGAGATCATGACTAAAAGTATGTTTTCCAGATAAGTCTGGGGAGTGGCCAAACCAATTAATCAGAGACAAAGGGAAAGCTGATGCCTCAGACAGGTGTAAACAAGGCTGATGGGCCATTACCTGCTAAGGAAACAGGTACAGAAAGTTGTATTTTAGCAAAGAAGCAGCATGGAGTTTCCTTTCACACATAGTGCTTGTCACCTGGCTCCCAGCTGGAAATTTTTTTCAAGATGGGGACTGGAACTATAAAAAACAGAGGCAAACATCCACACAACACCTCCCTTTCTACCTCCCCCTGGCCATCACATTCGCTGCACATGACAAGGCAAATGAAGCAGTGTTGGATTCTGGGGGAAAGGTCCTGACATAAAGAGTTTGGTCAGTAAGGCTGCTGAAAGCATGTGATGAAAAAAACTTTGCTTTGAATCCAATATAGTTTGTTAAGTTAGGCAGTAAGGATTTTATCTTTATATTTCTTGTAACCATTTCTGACTTTTATGCCTCATTCCTTGTACTCACTTAAAATCTCTTTGTAGTTAATAAACTTGTTTTATTGTTTTATTTAATCTAGTATGTTCAAGCTGAAGTGTCTGGGCAACTCCATTTGGGGTAACAAGTTGTATACATATTATTCGCTTAAATGAATCATGGACTTAATATATTTGGACTAGCCAGGAGAGGGCTGGGCAGTACAGGACATATGTTTCTGAGGGAAAATCTGGGACTGGGAGTGCGTTGGGGTCACCCTGTGGTAATCTTCAAGGCTATTAAGAGCCAAGCTGTGGCTGGCTGGCTGAGGGTGTAGGTATGGAATTTGTTAAAATTGCCAGAGTAAATAACAAAGAATGTATAGGGCAGAGAGACACCGGAGCCCAGATCTCTCTGGTCAAGGGAAGCATGGTCCAAACGACTAACATATTACCTGATCAAGAAGTTGAGCTTCTAGCAGTGGGCGGACATAAGATTCCTGTACCGGCAGCCAAGGTGCATGTGAAATGGGAAGGTTTAGAAGGTGTCTTGACAGTAGGGGTACTGGATTATATCCCCATTGAAATGCTTGTTGGGAATGATATTTTGTATATGGCTAAGGCTATTAACACGGTAAGCCGTAGCAAATGGGAATATTGTGCTGGGATCCCAGAGGGGAGTGGTAAAGTCCCAGAAATTACTAAAGTGGGAAGGGTAGGTCTCTAACTCTTCTGAAGCAGAAGGAAACTGTGTATTTCCAGGTGTGGGAGCGGATGAGGCTAGCTCCTGCATGGCAGAGAAAAGCAGCATGCCCTTAGGGCCAGAAGGCATGGAGGAGGAGGAGGAGATGATCCCTGTGTCTGAAGAAGTTGTCCCAGATATCAGCTGCCAGCATTTTGCGGTTGAACAGAGGATAGATCCCACTCCAGAGAGCATAAGTGGATGTGTCATAGAGGGAGAAAAATGGGAGAGTTTTTTTGAAGAAGAAGATGTCAGATTGTATAGGGAGGCTCCTAATGAAAACAACAAAAACCATGGGCAACACCATGAGCAGTTGGTTGTGCCTGCTCAGCACTGTGGGGAATTCATTTTGCTAGCACATGATTGTCCTTTTGCTGGTCACTTGCGGGCACAGAGAATCTATGAGAGTTTAAAAAAAATTTCTACTCTGGAATACCTAATGATGTGAGGAATTATTGCAGGTCTTATGAATTATGTCAAAAGAGAAAGGGACCTGAAAGACGCCAGAAAGTTCCCCTATGGCTCTTGCCTGAGGGCTGGTCTACACCCAGCCGCTAGTTCGGCGGCTGGGGATCGAAGTTCCGGGTTCGACTTATCGCGTCTGGTCTGGACGCGATAAGTCGAACCAGGAAGTGCTCGCCGTCGACTGCGGTACTCCAGTTCAGCGAGAGGAGTACCGCGGAGTCGACAGGGAGCCTGCCTGCCGCGTGTGGACCGCGTCTGAACCACGGTAAGTTCGAACTAAGGTATGTCGAATTCAGCTACGTTATTAACGTAGCTGAATTTGCGTACCTTAGTTCGAATTGGGGGGTTAGTGTGGACCAGGCCAAAGTTACAAGAGGCATTTCTGAGGGTAGCAATGGACACTGTGGGCCTTATGTCACATCCCACCCGAAGGAGGAAGAAATATATCTTGATGGAGGTGGATTTTGCCACAAGATAGGCAGAGCTACTGCTTCAGGATAACACCAAGGCAGAGGAAGAGCCAGTAACTGAATATGTCCAAAGTTCAGAAGAGAGTTAAAAGACATGATGGATATTGTTCAAACTAACCTCAAAGACAGTCAATCAAAACAAAAGGCATGGTATAATAAGCATATTTGTAAACACTCTTTTGAAAGGGGAGACTTGATGTTGGTATTAAGCTCTGTGGAAAAAATACAAAGAGGTGATAGAGGTAAATGAAGATACATATCATGTTAAAAAGCCTCATGGTAATGCTCTTCCCACAGCTAGTACATGTAAACTGACTTAAAGCCTGTCTCTGCAGGGAAGCCATGGTAAACATGATCTGCTGTGTAAAAGGTGAAACTGAGGAACACGAGCTCATTGATTTAATGGCTGAATGCCAAAATGACTCATCTCTGGAAAGCCTTGATCTCTGTAGTGAGTTAACACCAGTTGAAAGGGCAGAGGTATTGTCTGTGCTGCAAGAAAACGAAGAAGTGTTTTCTAACAAGTCAGGGAAGACACACTTGCTGACTCATAAAATCATTGCAGAAAGACCACAGCCACCTCCCAGCAGCCCCTACAGGGACACAGGCACCAAGCAGGAACAAATTCATACAGCTATACAAAGCATGTTAGATCTGGGAGTAATTAAAGAGTCTGACAGCTCTTGGGCATCACCTGTGGTCTTGGTCCCTAAGAAAGAAAACGCTATAAGGTTTTGTGTTGATTATAGAAAACTCAGTGCTATCACAGTGCCAGATGTGTATCCCATGCCTAGAACTGATGATATGCTGGGCATTTTAAGCAAAGCTAAATATCTCAACTCTTTTGATTTAACTAGAGGTTATTGGCAAATTCCTTTAGATAAGGATGCGCAGAAAAAAATCTGCTTTCAGCATTGATATGGGTCTCCATGAGTTCACAATGTTACCATTTGGGTTAATTATGCATTGGGTGACCAGATAGCAAGGGTTAAAAATCAGAATGGGGTTGGGGAGTAATTGGCACCTATATAAGACAAAGCCCCAAATATCGGGACTGTCCCTATAAAATCGGGACATCTGGTCACCCTAATTATGCAGGAGCCACCTTTAAGAGGCTGGTCAACCAAGTATTAAATGGTTTGCAGAGCTTTGCAAGATCCTATGTTGATGACATTGCAGTGTTTAGCAACACTTGGGCTGATCACAAAAAACACTTAAAGACTGTGCTGTCAAAGCTCAAAGAGGCAGGCCTAACCATAAAAGCCTGTAAGTGTAAAACTGGAGCAGCCAGAGTTCCTTATTTGAGACAGTGGGCTGGGGAAGGTCAAATATGCCCTGATCCCTGAAAATTCAAGCCATTGTAAATTGGCCTGTATCCCAAACCAAAAATCAGGTCCAATCTTTCATAGGTCTGGTAAACTATTACAGAAAGTTTGTGTGTGGGTTCAGTGACACTGAATCTGCAATCACAAATCTATGTAAAAAGACTAAGCCTAACAAAGTTGTATGGACAAAGGCATATCAACAAGATTTTGATAAGGTAGCCAGTCCAGATTTTGACAAGGAGTTTGAACTGTGTACAAATGCATCAGACACTGGGTTAGGAGCTTTCAGGAATTTAATATGGAAACTGTGTATATAAAGAGAAAAAGGAAATATGGTGGCAGATACCCAGTGTGGGGAAGAGATTCCTGTTCTGCTACCTCCAGGTCAGCCAGGGCTAACCTTACTGCAGTATTGTAAAGGGGAAAATGTGACAGAATATACCCCGGTATTCACATCCTACGTAGTATTTTAATAATCTTTGTACAAAGTATGCCTTGTAAGGTATAATTTTAAAACTCATAATTTGCTTGCCAGTAGTGTCCTGATAAAATACGTGTGGCAACAAAGTATGTGAAGTTATAAGATTCCCCTCTATGATGTTATTAACATATGTTCCAAATCTCACAGCCCTGCCCAGGCAGAAGTCAGAAAGGAATGTGTGCTTGCCTTAACTTGCCTTTAAGCAATAAACAGAATCATCAAGCAGGACGGGAAAACAAAGGAAGTTCAAACAAAGGAAAAAAACAGCAGGGAATATCCTTCCACATAAAGTCTTTGTCTCCTGGGTCTCAGCTGGAAATGTTTTTCAAGAGAGGGACTGAAACTATAAAAAGGAGGGACAAATAAAAGCCCTCCCCCTTCCTTGCCCATAGCATTCACTGCACCTGAGAAGACAAAAGGAAGCAGCTGTTGGAATTTGGGGGAGGGGTCCTGACCTGAGAGTTTGGTCAGTAATCTTCTGGGGCATGTGGTGAGAAACTTTGCTTGAATCTAATATAGAGTGTTACGTTAGGCATCAGCAAGTATTTTATCTTTATTTTTTGTAACCATTTCTGACTTTTATGCCTCATTAGTTGCACTCACTTGGAATCTCTCTCTTTGTAGTTAATAAACTTGTTTTATCTAATCCACTGTGTTCAAGCTGAAGTGTCTGGGCAACTCCATTTGGGATAACAAGTTGTGTGCATATTATTCCCTTAAAGGAATAATGGATGTAATATATTTGTAGTGTCCAGGAGGGGGCTGGGCAGTACAGGACATACATTTCTGGGGGAAAAGCTGGGGCTGGGAGTGTGATGAAGTCACCCTGTGTTCAAGGCTGGTGAGAGCCAAGACGTGGCTGGCTGGCTGTAGCACACACAGACATAGCTGGGAGTGACTTGCACGCCGGAAGCTGTTTGTGAGCAGTCCAGGCTGGAGGCTACCCCAGCAAGGCATTGTAAAGGGCACTCCAGGTTACAGGGCAGGGGTGCAGAGCTACTCATTGGTCTGGATTGTACCCTGATCTGTCATAATGATGCAAAGTGAAATTAGTAATGCTAATTTAAATAAATTTACCCCTAGAAGATGGTGTTCAGTTCTGGCCACCCCATGTCAAAAGGATGTAGCAGCACCAGACATGGACAACAAAATGATAGTCAATCTCATAAGCAAAACAGAGTTGAACTGGGACATTACCCCAGAGATTGTTTATTTATTTCAGGGGTGGGTGAAGGAATCTTTGCATAGGCACTGAATCAGCAAAGTACTTCATCGCGTGAGCATCCCAGTGACTGGCTAATACCAGATGCATCAGAGGATGGTGCAAGAAACCTCCTAGTGAGTGATTAGGCATGTGTGAAAACCAGTTGCTAAATCAGGGCCATAGTTTGCAAGTCCATATAGGGCCTGATCCTTTTTTCACTATGTTGTCAGAGATCTGGCTGGGTTTCCCCTGCTATCAACCCATCAGACTGCTCTGAGGGGAATTCTGGCTCTCAATCTTTGGGTGTCTTATGCCTCAGTAACCGGAACAGAGGCCAGGTGCTATTCCAATCTTGCAGCCGTAGGCATAATTTTGGCATGCAGCCCCTCCGTTTAGCACCCTCTCCTGGGAGCTGTGACCCCAGGACCCAGTTGCCTAGCCCCTGGAACTAGTGCTGAAGATGTGCGCTTTCTGGGCTCCAGTTGAACTCTCTTGGGGACATGTGGTAATTATGGCATATAACACAGACACTTCACACAGAGTTCTACAATGCTGTTGCTCTTCACTTAATCAAAATCAGAAATTTATTATTTTTGTATAGATCAGTAAACACTATGTGACCCAAGAACCTCCTTAATGCCCCTAAAAAGGGATACAGGCATCTCCTGATTCTGGTACGCCAAAGAATGTCACGTGATGTCTCAAATGAAAGCAGTGGCACACTGGTTATTAGTAGCATGGTGAAAGGTATGTACAGGTACTACGTCAGAACTTACGTGTATATACTGAAAATCTGTTCTTTGAGTCTGTGTCAAGGTGTTAGTCAGCAGCATAGGTGAAAAACAGGGTTTCTCTCACGCAAGAGATGTTTATTTGCCAAACTGTCTCTCAGGATGTAAATTAAACATTGTAAGCGAACACAATGAATGTCCGTTTACATACAAAGATAACTAAGATGTGAAATCAACAGGGAAGCAGCACACAGGAAAAACAAGCCAGAGGTGGTTATCCTGTCTCTGAGTACAAACAATGAAGTTTGTTGGTATAGGTAGGAGGCAAAGGAGACCCCGCCACCCCTCTCCACATTCTGCTCATAGGAAGTAAACTAACAATGTATTTACATTCATGAAAATGGGATCTCAGCCAACCTTAGTTGAAAACGTTGCAGAAGACTATGGGTGAGATAAGCTTCTTTAGACTGGAGGTTACCCTGTTAGTTAAGTTTAATCTCTAGAAAGCATGATATGATTTTGGTTTTTTGTAATCATTTGTTTCCAATATCCTTACTCACTATCACTTGAATCTCTGATGATAAACTTATTTTTGTTACACTATAATTATATTTTAATGCTGTGATGTTAAGCTGGTTCTGAGTTGAATCTCACGAGCTGATGTGTGCAGTTTTCCTTTGGGAACAGCAGGCCTGGTATTTCTGTGAGTAGCCACTGTCAGGGGTTGGATATCACAGAGGAACACTTCAGAGGGACCCAGGAACTGGGGTGCACCTCTTGTTAACCTGTAAGGCAAAGGAAGGGCTGGCACAGTGCCACAGGAAAGTGTCTGAGTGGCTCGCAGGCTGGTGGTGTTAGGGAGCTGACATCCATCTAGACACAAGCAAGACTCCTTCCCAGTGGAGGCAGGGGGTAACAAGGCAACTTGCAGTCCTGGGTACCCCGAGAACTGTTGTCACACATTTCCTTCTCAGTTTCCTCATCACTCCAGGCATTCTTTGGGTTGGGGTCAATGCCCTTTGGTCCTTCTGCACCAGTGCTGGGCTTGTTGTGAAACATGCAGGCTTCTTCTCCAGCTCGGCTACTCTTACCTTGTCTTGTCCATATCCTTTCTTCCTCCTGCCCAAACTCCGTCTCTCTTTTCTCCCCCAACCCACCCCCAGTGAATCCTTATTTAAACCTCAATTGGTCACATGTCTTCATTTGTTCTGCTCCTGGAAAACTTCCATTCTCTACTTCCCTCCCCCACTCCTATGTAGGGTAGAACTGTTTTTTTCCTATGCCTGAGCTCATCCATTATTCCAAAGGTTTTTTTTACTCCCATTGGTGATCACTGAGTTCTAACTGACCCGTCATTGTCCCAGGCCTGGGAGGATGTGACACAAGGCCTGCCAGCTCATGCTGGATTGATAGACAGAGAGGCATTCATCATACAGCAATTTCATGATAACGTCATAATATGAGCAAGAATTCACAAGTTCTACAGACTCCCCAGAAAGTCACACATGTCGTTGGCAAAAGTTCCATTGACTTCAATGAGAATAGGGTTGGGACCAGCATTTGTAAAGCTTTTGGAGTTCTTCTGGACAAAGGTCCTTGGACTTTAGGTCATCATGTACTATGCATGCTCAGTTCATAATTTTTGAACATTCATTATTATTTCTACAATATGGGTAACACTTGTTGGTTCAGGAGACAGAGCTTGCGCCGCTTGCCCAAGATGGTGGAGTGAACTCCCTCAGTATTTAAGGGCCATCACAAATCTCACCACCTTCTGCTCTTAGTGGAAAGGTGCATTTCTATAACTTTGCCTTCACTAACAAACTTATTGCAACATGCATATATAGATAGATTGTTTTTTAAATTCCAAAATAAAACACTCCACTGCAGATGCTTGTCCTCTTGGGAGATAAGGAAAGAACAAACAGTACATGACAGATGTTAGTCATATTGCATAGTGCACTCCTGGAAGGCACTCAAATATGAAGGTGATGAGCGTGGCATAAGAACCTGTAATTAAAGAATAGAATAATCCAATTTTTTTTTCAAACAAGGAAAAGTGACTTTTCTGGTCTGCCTACATGGTAGGTTTGAAAATTTCAAACAAAAGCTTTTTGGGGTTATCTCAGCCTTAAAAAAAACGTATCTGAAAATTCCCCCGTTGGTTAATTGTCCACTATGTGGTTGCGGTGTCCTGTGAAGCCGCTGTCAGTAACAGAATACTGGACTAGATAGCTGGACAGCTGATCTGATCAGGTCTAGCAATTCCTAAGTTGCAGTTTATCTCATAGGCCAAGCATGAGACATTTCAGCCTTTAGAGCACATATTGGGAAAAGAGTATGATAATTTACTTTCAGTCCCACAGGATAGTGCTTAACAAATACATGGTATACATAGAGCACCACTGAAATGCGACCACCTCTAGTATGAAAGGTGGAAGCCAGCAAGACAATGGATGTAAAACAGAGCGGACGCGTAGAAACAAAGGTTTAGAATGGATTGGCCAGGGAGTGGTGATGGGTTAAGAGTAGGATGACCAGATGTCCCGATTTTATAGGAACAATCCTGATATTTGGGGCTTTTTTCTTATATGGGCAGCTATTACTCCCCACCCTCTGTCCCAATTTTTCACACTTTCTATCTGGTCACCCTAGTTTAGAGAGGAGTGCCTGTCAATTCCATACTATGATAGGAAATGCACCAAAGTATTCTGGAGTCCTTAAAACATCTGCAACTTCTTTATCATAGAAATGGATAATAAGTGAAAGTGACGGATCAAGAGTTCTTTTCAATCAAAGAAGCATGCATTGTTGTTTAATGAAGCTTGTGACTGAAGGCCATGTAAAATGTGCTTAGATTCTGCATTAATGGGATCATTAATACAGCAATTAGCTTACTGTATACACAAGAGAAAGGCTTCGCTTTGGGACAATTTACAGAGCTGCTGAAAAAAAATGGGTGGAATATCGCTATAAAATGGAGTCCTATTATAGCAATTCTTAAGCTCACCCCAAATGTGTTATTTTCTAATTATTCTCCTATTATTCAAACTGGAAAAAATCTCCATAAAATGACACTTGCTCTAGTATATAATTTGGTTACTAGGGTTACTAGATGAGATGTGTTTGTAATGATTTACAATTCCCAAATTCTCTTTCCACCCCCCCATAAGCTGACTAAGAAGGATCTGCCTTAATAAATTAACCATGGCAAATGCGGACAAATTAAGAAATGCAAGGTTAAATACAAACATCCATCAAAGGCAAGAGCTATAAATAGATAATGAACTGGTGAAACAATGCCTGCAAAGCAACAGGCTCTGAGAGCTTTCATGATTGCTCACAAATGCTGCTTGAGTACTTTGTAAATGTAGGGCAGTGTTTACCAAAAGAGGCATGTGCTGCTTGCACACAATCAAAGGAAATGTCACTGTGTGGCAGAAAGCCTTGTCATTTTTCCTGGGACTGGTGAAGAAATACAGGCATACAAATAACCTTCCAGACAGGAACGAGGGAGCTCTGAAGCCAGTGTTATGATCTGACTAGAACAGATAATACCGCTACCTACGGTGAGACGGGCAGAGTGACCTTTTAGCTTTGTGCTCTCTATCACTTATTCCACATGCACTGCCTGTCTGGCAGCTTGATTAGCTGAGTGCTCTGTTTCGAAAGAGCTGGTGCTGCTCCCATTGGCCTTTATTTAGTAACAAATTCATCTGCTGTAGAATGTTTTCTATATTGTTCTTCATTATTAGGAAGGCCATTTACTGCACATGAAAACAGGATCTTTGTTATTCAAGGATCACATTTTAAACGGTGCTTCAACCTGGCCTTCAATTTTGCAGTGAAATTGCTGTACATAACGGTGGGTGCAAATGCTAGCACTTAAACATCCAGTTACTTCATTTGGAGGCATGATTGGGTAGTTAGGAGCCAGATCCTCAGCTAGTGTATATCACTGTAGGTCATTGACTTCAATGGAGCTACACTGCTATACACCAACCGAGGAGCTGGCCCTCAGTATCTAAATGTTAGTACTGGTGCCAGAAGTTCTGGGCCCACAATCTTTGTATCTGCAATACTGGGGGCTGTTTTTCAATATTATTCCTAAGAGCTCACATGTCACCTAAGTATGATCCTCCACTGGTTGCTGTCAAAGGTCTTTGGAGCAGGGGATGATGTCTTTATATGAGTTTGTTCAGGGCCTGGCACAACAGGACCCTGCTCCTGCCTGGAACCTCTGGATGCTACTGGAATACAAACACTAACAATATGACATCACACATACAGGGCTGCAATGTAGAAAGATTATGTGGGGAATAAGTAGCCTGAGCAAATGTACTCTGGCGAGAAAGATCCCATTTCCATGGAATTGCCCCTAGTGATAACAAATAGTTGATTAGTATTGGAAGCACTGTAGGGGATTTAGGACATCAGGGTAAATGTAGAACCGGAAAGCTGAAGCTCAGACGAGGTTTTTGTTTCTTTTTCAGAGGTGCCTCTGTTTTTCTGCATGAAATGACAGTCTTCATTCTTGTCCATCACTCAAAATGGGGTAATATCTTTTATTGGACCAACTTCTGCTGGTGAAAGAGACTTTTCCCCCTCTCTTTAAAATAGGGATAACAAGACTTCCTTGGGCACCCGCATGGCCCCACAATATGCCAACATCTTTATGGCTGACCTGGAACAACGCTTCCTCAGCTCTCGTCCACTCACACCCCTTCTCTACCTACGCTACATTGATGACATCTTCATCATCTGGACCCATGGGAAGGAGACCCTGGAAGAATTCCACCATGATTTCAACAGCTTCCATCCCACCATCAACCTCAGCCTGGACCAATCTACACGGGAGGTCCACTTCCTGGACACCACAGTACAAATAAGCAATGGCCATGTTCACACCACCCTATACCGAAAACCCACCGACCGCTATGCCTACCTTCATGCCTCCAGCTTCCACCCCGGACACACCACACGATCCATCGTCTACAGCCAAGCACTGAGGTACAACCGCATCTGCTCCAACCCCTCAGACAGAGACCAACACCTACAAGATCTTCACCAAGCATTCTCTAAACTACGATACCCACACAAGGAAATAAAGGAACAAATCAACAGAGCCAGACGTGTACCCAGAAGCCTCCTGCTACAAGACAGGCCCAAAAAAGAAACCAACAGAACTCCACTGGCCATCACCTACAGCCCTCAGCTTAAACCTCTCCAACGCATCATCAGTGATCTACAACCCATCCTGGACAATGATCCCTCACTTTCACAGACCTTGGGAGGCAGGCCAGTCCTCGCCCACAGACAACCCGCCAACCTTAAGCATATTCTCACCAGCAACCACGCACCGCACCATAACAACTCTAACTCAGGAACCAATCCATGCAACAAACCTCGATGCCAACTCTGCCCACATATCTACACCAGCAGCACTATCACAGGACCTAACCAGATCAGCTACAACATCACCGGCTCATTCACCTGCACGTCCACCAACGTTATATATGCCATCATGTGCCAGCAATGCCCCTCTGCTATGTACATTGGCCAAACTGGACAGTCACTACGCAAGAGGATAAATGGACACAAGTCAGATATCAGGAATGGCAATATACAAAAACCTGTAGGAGAACACTTTAACCTCCCTGGCCACACAATAGCAGATGTTAAGGTAGCCATCTTACAGCAAAAAAACTTCAGGACCAGACTCCAAAGAGAAACTGCTGAGCTCCAGTTCATTTGCAAATTTGACACCATCAGATCAGGATTAAACAAAGACTGTGAATGGCTATCCAGCTACAGAAGCAGTTTCTCCTCCCTTGGTGTTCACACCTCTACTGCTAGCAGAGCACCTCACCCTCCCTGATTGAACTAACCTCGTTATCTCCACACTGATTTATACCTGCCTCTGGAGATTTCCATTACTTGCATCTGAAGAAGTGAGGTTCTTACCCACGAAAGCTTATGCTCCCTATACTTCTGTTAGTCTTAAAGGTGCCACAGGACCCTCTGTTGCTTTTTACAGACTCAGACTAACACGGCTACCCCTCTGATACAAGACTTCCTTGGTTCACGGGGGTGTTGTGATATTTAGATCATTAATATTTTGAGGCATTCAGATACTACTAGTCATGAGCACCAAAGGCCATCTTATTTTAAATATCCCCAAACAGCTGGTATTCGCAAGAATGACCATTGTAGTCATGTTCAATAGTATCTAAAAAGAAAGTTTATTTACGGGGAGAAAATTTACAGGGTATAAATAAGATAAACATGTAACCTCATTACATCAACTTAGCAAGGTAGTTGGTAATGTGACATAATTGTTAGTTGCAGAATTTTCAAAGTATTCAATATATTATCTGCTAGAGTTCATGCCACACTTCTACCTGTTTCATTATAGAGCTAAATTCTTTCTTAGGAGAACTAATGCCTTTCCCAAAAGTAATGGCAAGTGGCACTATCAGCTCAGATATACATTTTCAGAAGGGTGGATACCTGTCTGTGGGCTCAAATTGCACCAGTGCTTTTGCACCTGCATTTCAATCACGGCCACAGCTCAGAATGGTTGTAACAACCTGCTCGTGGGTACAGATCAGATGTTACAGGTGTATCTAATCCAGTGTGATCCTACGATTAATTTTGCAGGTGCAAAAATGCAGACAGGCATATGGGACCAATTTACATCTGCAAGCAAGAAGGTTGGGCTGCAGCCTGACTGAAAATATACCTCTCTGGGTGAAATCTGCCACTCAACTGTGCTCAAAGCTCAAGCAAACAAGCTTAGAAAGGGGAATTATATGGGGGAGGGAGAGCCAAATTCATTCACCCAGCTTGTGGGCAGGTGTCAGGGCCCTATTTATATAGCTGCTTTTCCAGAACAGCATATCCAAACCTTGTGCATCCCTTACACAGGTGTAGCCACTGGATCTACCTAATTGTGGACTCGGTGCCCCAACTTCCCCATGCACTGTGCCATGCAGAGCTGGAATGGAGCATGATGTACTGTGCACTCCCCCTTCTCATGCAGCAAAACACCATTAACTTGCCTAGGGTTGGTCTATGGGAGGATGATGCCATGAGGAGCAGCTGATCTCTCCAGCTCCAACCCTGCTATCCCCTTGAAATCTGTGCAGGTCAAATCCCATGGAGAATCCATGGTGAAGCTTCAGTGGGATCGGGGCAAAGATGGCGGCATGCTGTATAAACAGCATTCCCTCTTTGCATAAGCCACTGGCCAGATCCAAAGAGCTCTACTACTCCAGAAGGGGCAAGCAACACTGCCCCACAGTTTATAAAGTTCCTTTCAAGATGAAACGCTAGATACAAATGAAATGAAATCAATGAATGGTAGGTATTATCATCTCTGTCATCCAATATAGTAAGAATTGTATATGAGTCCCGTTCAAACCCTGGCTTCACCTTGCTTTTGAAGGTAACATATTTGATTCTAAAAATAGTCCTGCCTTAATCTAACATTTTGTCAACAGTGTAATGTAATCTATGGGTGACTGTACTAGCTCTGACATGAACAATTCATGGCTTCACTCTCTTCCTCATAAGGGAGGATAATGTAGACATTTATCACAGCTAAAGGTACTAATATACTAATGGTTTTGATTTAAATCTATGATATTTCAAACGCTGCTCTAGAAAGCAAGAGAAAACCAAATATGCTATAGGAAGGAAAGGGCCAGATTCCTTGTGGGCATAATTCTGCTGAAGTCAATGGAGCTAACTCTGGCAAAGAAACTGGCTAAGCTTTATTCTGGTGGTATTTGGGCAATTAAACCCATTGCAATCGTAATTGTTCTTCCTGGGGGCTGCAGATTCAACCACGTTCTTATGGCTGTGGGATAGTCTATGGACAATGGACCTCCTGGGGCCATCTGGTGCTAAAAATGTGCTAATATTGTAGTTTTATTCATCCACTTATTTTGTGCTAGTTAAATAATGAACTCTATTTTCTTTTAATGTTGAAAGCTTGGAATCGTTTATAATGATTTTATAACATTTGCTATTTCCACTTAATTCATTAAAAAGAACAGGCGTACTTGTGGCACCTTAGAGACTAACAAATTTATTAAATAAATTTGTTAGTCTCTAAGGTGCCACAAGTACGCCTGTTCTTTTTGCAAATACAGACTAACACGGCTGCTATTCTGAAACTTAATTCATTGTTTTTCTGTAATTATGTCACTTTCATTGCTCCACCATTTCTAGGCCCTTCTCCTTTCTGAGTTTTATTTTCCTTTTTGATTAGTTTCTTGTATGTAGAAGGGTATCTCGTTACCACCATGCCCCCCTCCACACCCCAGAAGGACATGGTGTAACAGGGTCTTCTCCTCTGGTATCCCCTGCTGACAGCCACTCTTGGCTCTTGGCCAAGGACACACACAGTCCCACTCCTTTTGGGATAAATTGAGACCAGCACCACCGTAGACTGGTGGCTCACATCTTTATCCCAACTCCATTCTTCTAGCCTTTGTCTCCAGGGGTTTTCCTCAGTAGACCAGTAGGGGAATTCAGGCCTGCCCTCTACTCTGGATTCCAGTTCAGGGACCCTGTCATAAGCAGCTACGGTCTGTCTATTCAGAACTACTGCTTCTTACCTCAGCCTATCTAGGTCTTTCCACCAGCCCCTTCCTAGACTCACTACTTCACACATTCCCCAAAGGAAAGTAGATTAGTTACAGGTAACAAAGCGAATGGAGCAAGCCTACCAGCCCCAGCTAATCTCTGGCACCTAGCAGTCTCAGGATAGCCCCAGCCCAGCCCTCCTGAGGAAGTCTCAAGATAGCCCCAACCAAGCCTTTCTGCCAGGAGCCAGCACAAGAATGCCACTACTGAGCTGGTATTTCTCTCTTTTGACTTCTCCCTCAGGCTTGCTGCCTTTTGCAGGTGTAAGGATGGGGCTGATTGAGCCCACAAGTTCTCATTAACCCCTTCCCAGCCTGTGTGGGGTCTGTATGCCCTATCACAGTCTCCAGTATCTGCACACATACATTTCAGCAGTTCTGCATTACCAACAAACATATGTCTAAATATGGTCAAAACTTCCTTTCCACTCAATGTTCTCTCTCCATGCAAAATTGGGTTGCCAGGTGTCCAGTTTTCAACCGGAACACCCGGTTGAAAAGGGACCCTTCCCAGCCCAGTGAAAATGAGCGAGTGAGTGAGGGTGGGGAAGTGTGAGTGATGGAGGGAGGAGGGATGGAGTGAACAGGGTGAGGCCTCAGAAAAGGGGCAGGGCAAGGGTGTTCGGTTTTGTGCGACTGGAAACTTGGCAAAAATGCATGACAAGGAACAGCTTCCCCCAGGACGGGACTGACTGTCAGATAAATATGTGGAGGCCAGTAATTCCCCCAAAACCCCAGGCCCCTGCCTGACCCATGGAGAGAGTCTTCCTGCACTCCCCTCTGGCTCCTGCCTTCACAAAGGCAACACAGTCAGCTCCCCTCCATATTGCCATTCACTGCCTAGCCTATGACTGCAGTGTGTAAGCCAGATTTTCATTCGGTGTAAATCAGTGTACCTCAAATGACTTCGGTATAACTATGCTGATTGACAGTGGTTGAGAACCAGGCTCTGGGACTTTTTTGATGGGGTTTCCAGAGCACACAAATAAAGCTAATGCTGTTTCAAGCCGTGTTACTTTTATGCTCCCCTTTAACCATAGGGTGTCAAGTCTCCCATGCCATTCCCCTTCTATAAGCCCCAGCCAGATCCCTGTGTCTGGAAGGGACACAGACAGACAGAGGGGTGGTACAACATGTTACTTTCCCCATTTTTTTGCACCATGGGTTTCTTGCCCTCCACAGAAGATAAACACTAGGGAGCTTAGACTCGGAAGATATTGCAGATAATGAGCTCAGTGATGTTATGTCTCTCTGAGTTTCCTTAAAATTTCACAAGTTCCAAGGAACTCTTCTGAGTGTTCTATTGATCAGTTTGGGCTGTGTGGGTATGTTTAAATAAAAAGGGTACAAGTTGCCTTCCCCACCATCATCCTTGTGCAGGGACCACACACTAGCCCAGTCCATATTCCCCAGGGCATGAAAAGACTGGGGCTTCCAGTGCCAAGAGTGGAGATCTAGATTTCCCAAAGACCTAGGAAGAGCATGAGGTCCTGCCCTCCCAGTACTTGTCAGTAGAATTGAGTTGGCACAGGGGGAATACCCAGTGAGGAGGGTAAAAGGGTGCTGTGGTGGGCTTTGTTGTGTTCTCTGCCATAGTACTACCACAGGTGCTGACCTGGATCCCCTGCTTTCACCAGGGTGAATCTGGAATAATTCCAATGAGTTATATTGATGTAAAGCCAGTGTAAATGAGAACACTATGCTTTTTTTCAGTCACAATGTCTCTACAAGCTGTTGCCAGTGCACAGACCTTCCTCCCCACATTCCCTACAACACCCGTGGTGACTTTAAAGGCTCCTTCTTCTTCAGGTCACATCTCTGGATCTCACATCTTTCCCAATTCTTCTTTCTATATCTCCTTGCTTTTTTGTGTTTTCCAACATACTTATTTGTTCCCTCTCTAGAAGAGATGATAAAATTCATGTTGAAGTGACAGAATCCATTTCCTCTGTGAGTCTTTTATCGCTGATTTTGAGTCTACTTCTCCATCCTTTCCTAGGGTAACTTCTGATGTTCCCATTATTATATCCGCTTTTTCCATGTTATTCATCTGTATCTACCAAATTCCCATACTTTGCTGAATATCTCCTCTATGAGTTTTAATAGGTATGTCCAACACTGCTTTAATTTGATCATCATCTATCTTACTTTTAATTTCTCGTTCTCAAAACTTCATTTCTTGCTGCATTAACTCCATTCCTCTCCTTGGCTCTTCAGCCACTAATGAAATGAATCTAATGAACATCCATAAAATACCATTTCTCATGTGTCCATGAAAACGTTATTATCATTTTTGATTACAACATAGATGGGCCTAAATGGAATCAAAGAATTAAAAATACCCAACCCAAGCTTTAAAAAAGAATGGATCATTTTGTAACTTTTCCCTATCTCTAAATTTTGTTTTATAATCCACAAATCTCTTCAATATTAGGAATGTACAGATCATTTGTCTTACAGTTTCTGTGGTGTCATAACAAAGCTGAAATATGTATGAGTCTATTTACCTCTTTAGAAGATTAGTCAGCTATCAGTAGTAATTGTGCTGATTACAATAATCTAAACCAGATCCTGATTTCAGTCATACTGGGTTTGATCTGGAATATTTCTATTAACTTCATTTCCACTGTGTGGAATTATTTTATTAATGTTTATTTTGAACCAAACAGATGATCTTTAAAAACACAGTTACTAAATATAATGTACAATATGTGCAGCAATAGCAGTCTGGTCTAATACAGACTGATTAGTGTTCCCAAAACCAAAGAGAAACATACATTATAACTCCTTGCTTAGCTGGTCCATATCACCCTAAATTTGCTCATTTTCCCCCAGTTATTTTTCCCATTTGACATAATGTAAATCATTCATTATATCCTAGGCAGACACCAGAACATCATCTTTAAGGATGACTTTCCTCACTGCACCAAGTGATAGCAGAAGTCATTTCCCCAAAGCTAAGCACATTACACCTGTATCCGGCAGACCTAGTAGGCAGAGGCAGATTAAATATTCAGAACTGGAGACATAGGACTGGTCTACACTGGGAATTTATATCAGCGTAGCTGTGTCTCTCGGGGTGTGAAAAAAATCCCACCACTCCTGAGAAATGTAGTGATGCTGACCTAATCCCCAGTGTCAGTGGCAGATTAGCCACTGGGCCAACGGGGCCTGTGCCCAGGGGCCCCAGGCAATTGGAAAAAAAATTGGAAAAATCCTGCTGGGGTGCGGGGGAAGCCCTCTGCACCCTGACCCCGCTCCCCAGCAGTAGCGCTGGGTGGGGTGGTAGAGGGTGACTGCTGGTGGAAGGGGTGGGCAGGGGCCCCCACTTGCTCGTGCCCAGGACTCCACACAACAGTAATCTGCCTCTGTCAGGTGTAGACAGTTCTAGGTCAACGGAAGAATTTTTCCATCAACCTAGCTACCACATCTCCGGGAGGTGATTACCCACACCAATGAGAAAACTGCGTAGGTAGTGTCTATGCTGAAGCACTACAGTGGCACAGCTGCAGCGGTTTTAGTGCAGACATACCCATAATTACATCAGATATAAGCAAAGTATGTGATAAATGTATTGACTGCCAGTGTCAGTGCTAGCATTCACCGTCCTTGACAGAATTTACTTTAAATAACCTCTCAGAGGTTTCGTAGGAGCTATGTTTATCTAAATAACTGATGTTTTCTTACTGTGCCCATCCCTGTAGTATCTAAGTGATTCTATGAAGAATCTTTTTCTGTAAAACTTTAAGAAGAGAGAACCAGAGGTGTGTTTAATCCTTACATTGCTTCTCGACAATCAAACTAGGTTTATGACTGTCTCTTTCCCACTTAGGCTATGGTCCAAACCTTCAAGCTCTCTATACCTGAAACTCTCAGTGAAGTCATTAGAAATTCCTCATGCAGGGCTTGTGAGATTGGGTTTATGAGATTGTGAGATGGGGTGTTTTAACCCCACACCTGGGTCAAAAGGGTTAAAGAACTGCATTGAACGAGGCTGGCCCCACCCCTCCAGCCCTGTCAGTCATGTCAGGGGTGGAATAAGGGTTTTAAAGCGGGAAGTTCCAGACAGTGGTGGGCAGCTCTGGGAGAGAGTAGTAATAGCTGTGCAGCCCCCAAGAGGCACTCCTGGAGGACTTTGGGGAACTGTCCTCAAGAAGATCATTTGCTGATTCCTATGCCTAAAAGGAGGCAGCAGACCCTGGTATACCAGCCGGGCAGGATAGATTTGGCAAAGCCCTAAGGTGAGCTGTTAAATGTTCTGTGCAGCACCCTTCCACCCTTCCTGGGGGTAATGAACTGGGGACTATGCTAAAATAGCTTGGGGGTGGGGAGCCAGGAATCTCCATCTCTTTCAAATGCAGACAAGACTCTAGGGCTTAATTTAGTATTGAGAGAACTCTTGTTTATGTGGGCAGAGGTGTCCTGTGGATTTAGCTGTGCCCAGACAGCAGGAGGTGCTGGGCAGTAATCTGAGGCGTGTAACAGCCCCCTATAATCTCTGGAATCAGTTGTTCAAAATTCTTATGTGCCAGTCAGATTGTTTAGTTATTCCTGTTGATTTATAATACGGCATAATATAAAGTGGGCTCATTTTAAAATGTCTCTTGTATCATTTTTTAAATGTTAATTTAGCGTGCATTGTCCCTACTGTCCCTGTAGAGTCTTTGGGTATGTCTTCACTACCCGCCGATCCGGCGGGTAGCAATCGGTCTATCGGGGATCGACTTACCGCGTCTCGTGAGGACGCGGTAAAATCGATCCCTGATCGCTCTGCCGTCGACTCCGGAAATCCACCTCGGCAAGAGGCGGCAGCGGAGTCGGCGGCAGCGCGGCAGCGGTCGACTTTCCCCCGTCCTCACCGCCAGGTAAGCTGACCTAAAATACGCAACTTCAGCTACGGTATTCACGTAGCTGAAGTTGCGTATCTTAGGTCGGACCCCCGCTGTAGTGTAGACCTAGCCTTTGTATAGTTAAACACCAATATGTGTGGTGCTGGTCTGTTGTGAATTTAACAATTATAGTTCCTGTTCTGTACTGTCGAATGCATGTGGAGAATCAGGCCTGCCAAGCGGGAGGTCTGGGCTCCGGGTAGCTGCACACAGAACCCCGTTCTCTACTCTGTAACAAAAGACGATGCTTTTTAACTGCTGCTTCCTGTTACTGGTGGTCCAAGGAGGATCTGACCATTTGCTCCAGTGGCAGCAGCATCTTCCTTTACCTGCTCATCTAGCTGCAGGGGGGGAGAAAAGAAGAGGGTTAAAAAATGCTGCAGCTACAGCTAGAGCAAGTGCTGAGGCAGGCATTGGTAGAAGCAGGAGCCAGCAGCTTCCTAGGTCTGGCAGGCTGCGCAGATCAGCAGCAGAGCACAGAGATGCAAAGGGTTGGCTGTCTTTAAGAGTGAGACTCAAGGAGAAAGAGTGAGACTTTCCAGGTGGTGTGTTAGGTCATTGCTTAAGACAGGGACTCTCATCTTCAGGCCTTGGTGACATCCAATAGTCCAGGTTTTTAATCCAATCAGCAGGTAATAGTTTGTTTTAAAATGTACACTGCTTAATATTGCATATGAAACATTTAACTGTCCTAATTCATACTAAAGTCTAGGGCATGAGAAAATTCTATATGCAATGCATACTAGTGGATTTTAATAAAAACAATTATTGGCTGGTTGGAACAAATTCCTGGATGGTTGCAGATCCCTGGGGACATAGGCGTGGCCTAATGGAGGCTGGGGGAGGCTAAGTCTCCCCAAACCTCTCACTGCCAGAGGGGAGGGCAGTGGCAGATTACTGCATGGGCCGATGGCCAATTTGGGGCCCCCAAAATATCTCCCCCTCTCCCCGCCTCAAGGCCGTGGTGGGGGCACAGAGCTTTTCGGGTCTCAGTGCCACAGTGAGGGAGGGAAAGGCAGGGTGGAAAGGAGCAAGTGGGGGGTGGGTATCAGGGGAACAGGGCCGGTGCAACCTATTAGGCGACCTAGGCGGTTGCCTAGGGCGCTAGCATTTGGGGGGCGGCATTTTCTTCGGCGGCGACCGTGGCAGCCAGATCTTTGGCCGCCCCGGTCGTCATCGGCATTTAGGCAGAGGGAGTTGGGGCAGTGGGGCGCGGGGAGGGCCGCCTGCAGCAAGTAAGGGGGGAGGGCGGCACGCAGGGGAGCTCCCCGCCCCAGCTCACCTCTGCTCTGCCTCCTCCCCTGAGCACGCCGCCCTGCTCTGCTTCTCTGCCTCCCAGGCTTGCGGCGCCAAACAGCTGATTGGTGCCGCAAGCCTGGGAGGCGCCAAACATCCTTGCACCGGCCCTGCAGGGGAAGAGGTGGAATGGTGTGGGGCCAGGGGCGGGGTGGTGGCCAAGGGGTGGTACTGTGGTCCCAGCCGGGGCTGAACTCTCAGCCCCCCTTTGTGGCCCCGACCAAGTTCTCAATCCCCCACCCCGGCCGGAGCCATGGGAGAGCTGAGAGCAGTGAGCAGGGGCAGGGCTTCGGCCAGAAGAGGTTGGGCAGGGGGCTAGCCCTCCCCAAGGGGAAGCTTCACCTGCCACCCATGCCTGGGGAAATGAATTTGTGTGGTTTAAATTTTGAACTGTATTTTGCAGAACCCGCAAACTTTCAATCAAGTCCTGCTCATTTTTTTGGGCGAACTCCAATATATTTTTACCATAAAGTATTCACACACACACACACACACACACACACACAGCCTCCAATGTGAGCCTGTAGTCTCCATGGTTACCAGAGTACACAAGTTTGGAAAGCAGTTTAGCCCTGTACCGGAGGCCCTGGATGTATTGTTGTCTCTTGCAGCGCCCGAGTAAAAATATTTTAAATCTTTATATATTCAAAATGAGTGAGATAAACTTAGGAATGTGTGTGAGAGTGAGATAGCATGCTAATAAGTGAGTTTCACATCCAATGAGTGAGACTTGACATGTCTGAGAACAATCTACAATCCCTACCTTTAACCCGGAAGTGAAGGTCAGGCAAAACATGAAAATATTGGATCTAATCTAACATCATAGCATTAACTTACAAGTAAAAAACAGCTAAGCACCCATACTCATGTTTAACTAAGCAGGGACCTTTCAGATACATGCATTGTGATAGAGCAGTAGTCCCACAATTTAAAATTAAAATCAACACTTCCTAGCAGTGTAGGTCATTAAACATTTCAGTGCATGAGCCAGCATCTCTTTTTCTAAAAAGAGGTGTCAGAATGTTCAGCCAAATGAGCCATCCAATTGGCTTAACTTTTCTGCCCGCTTTCTAATTTGCTTTTAATGAAGATATAATTAAGAGGTAATGTCACTAGAGCAGAACATTGTCACAGGATAATGGCTTCCTGCTGCTACATAAATGGAAAATGCAGTAAATACAGAAGGAAAGCCAAGATGTTTATGTTCAATGCAGGAGACATTGATCCTATGATACTGTCCTATAACAATAACTTTAGTTCTGTTTTACAAACTGAATGCTGTACAGTAGATTGTCATTTCTGGCCTCAGGCTGCTGCATAGGAATCAATGCCAAGGCTCCTGTTGGGACTTTGCTGGGGGTGGGAGCATGCCCTTCTTCCGAGACCTACTGGAGGGGTAGGTTAATAATTGCTCACTTTAACCTCATTGTCCAATTGCATCCTGATTGCAGTAGGAAACAGCAATTGTGTGTTTCAGTGCATCGGTGCAAGGGAATAATATATCCATAGTAGAATTGTTTTAAAAGGTTTACTTTTCATAATAAGTTGCCTTCTGATGGGTGGTATTAAACTTTTCAGTGAATAATGTCCATCTTCTGGCGTCTGGTCTGATTAGCAGAAGATACTAATCAGATACAAAACGGAGTCCATTTTGTATCCTAGCAGTTACCACTAGCTACCACTATATTTCAGGAGGCAAAATTATTTTCATTCTAACCCCCATTGTCACTTGTTCTTAGTTTTCCAAAAACTTTTCATTTGGGGAGAAAATTCTCTGCCCTAAGGTGATTTTAATATCTATAGATAAAAGCCAAATAATATCTATAGCCATTTTTGCATTATGAAGGGTAACAAAATATACTATCTCCTAAAGCTAAGACCATTTTTTTCAGGCAGAAAGCTGCATGAAATAATAGTAGTTATCCTAAAATATGGATAAACCTTGAAAGTTAACTTCCTGTGAAATTAGCCTTTGCTCTGTTTGAAACACTTTGGGTTTTGAATTCACAAACTAAAGAAAACAACTTTTACATCTCCCAGTATGCCCAGGTAATAACAGTGCCTACCTCTTGTGAGCAACAGGTCTCAAAGAAGGACAGGATCACTATCCCTCTTTTACAAATGGGGAAACTGAGTGACAAAGAGATTAAGTGACTTCCCAAAGTCACCCAGTAGAGCCAAGACTTGAACCCAAGTCTGCCAAGTCCCTGACTAGGGCTTGATTGACTAGCCCACACTGCTCCAAAGAGAAACTAGAGCATTGAAAATAGTGTGCATGCATGTGACTCTATCTGATTGCTCTCAATGACACTGCTGTAAATCAGTGAGTAACCTCACTGAAGTAAGTGGAATGCTTCTGCATTGGCACCAGTGTCACCAAAGGCAGAATTTGACCCAGAGTTTGCAGTGTAACTTTGTAAATCCACCAGGCTATGCCCTCTGAGTAACTGTCAGTTATCTAATTTGGACTGTGATTTCTTCAAAGGAACCCAAGACATTAAATACAGAAACTATACTCATGAAATGTTAAATATACATAGTTAAAATCAAAGGTTAGGAAATGCAAAAGTTAAGGGTCCTACAGTAATGTTAATGCTGCTGTTTACACATATGAGCCTCAGTCCTGAATAGGTTCCATTTGTGGTTCCCCAATTTTTTGGGGGGGAAAGGGGGAATTCAGCCACCAGTTCAGTTCAGAGTAGCTTGGGGCCATCCTCTGGCTGGGGATTGCCCTCTGGGAATGTCCCTCTGGTCACCTGCTATGCCAGGAGCTGAGGGGAATAGTGTAGGAGCTGGCTATGCTGGCTGGGGAGATCTGGCTGCTTTCTGGTTCCTTTGTACCGCAGGAGTAGTGAGAAGGGATCATAGCTGTGCACAAAATAGAAGCTGTATAGTACAACTCTACCCCAATATAACGCTGTCCTCGGGAGCCAAAAAATCTTACCGCGTTATAGGTGAAACCACATTATATCGAACTTGCTTTGATCCACCGGAGTGCGCAGCCCCCCCTCCCCCCCCGGAGCACTGCTTTACCGCGTTATATCCGAATTCGTGTTATATCGGGTCGCGTTATATTGGGGTAGAGGTGTATTTTCTATTCCTGTTCTTCTTATTGCTGTTTGTTTTATATATACCATTAACACACACTTAGGGTGATAAGTTCCATTCTCTTTCAATTAGATTTATGTTCCTAAGTGCCTAAGTCACTTTTGAAAATGGGTGTTAGGCTTCTGACTCACTTAGGCACTTTCGATAATATCACCCTGTGTCTCCAAGGCCTGTCCTACATTGGTGTGGTGCAGAGTCACCCCAGGGGTAGTTCTGGGAAGTACAGTGCATCCCTGAGCACCATACCTCCCAGAGCTCCTTAGAGGGCAGAGGAAGTGTGTACACTGTGTCCACCCCTTAGTAGGGTACACACTCTGCCTAGCTCTATTGCCTCATTCAAGGCAGTTGAGGGGTGTATGTGTGAGGCTACAGCAGGAGGTATTTGTGGGGAGCAGTCCTGATGTAAGCAGGTCTGAATGAGCTCTTCCCTGACATCTAGTGATGAGCTGGGGAAGGACTTCAGGAACTGACCTTGTTTGCATGGATACACACACCCTGCCTAAGTGAGCAGCATGATGGGGCTGCTTTGCCCAAATGATCACTTTTAGATGGTGCTGGATCACAAGACACTTTGTTATTTGATGCAGGGGAAATAAATGGTTGTTTTCCTTCTTGTGTGAATCAAGGGCAGCAGATCTGTGCTTGGCATGCCCTGATTGAGGGGTTCACCCTCAATTGAAATGTGCTTGCTAAGCAGGGAGTAGGGGTGCCAAAGCCTAGTAGAGATGAGGGGGGGGGCAGGTGTTTCTACTTCATGGTGTGGGTTCTGTTTAAGGGTTCTAGATTTCATTTGACCCCCCCCCCTCCACTGTGTAATGACAGAGCTGATTAAGACTCAATTGATAGTCTTTTGTTGGAGATCAATAGAGCTGAAATCACTGAAAAGCAGGTCTAAGCATTAGACCTGCTCTGGGACAGTGTCTCTGATGAGAGAGACTGCCCAGCCTGCGCTAGCAGTGAGGCTCCCCCACTAACAGCTGAAATCACTGAAAGTTGTCTTAAGTGGTGGGATCTCAAGACATCTTGGGCAGAGTGGTTAGAGGGGTGAGCAAGGTTCCTTCTCCCCACCCAGGTTGGGAGGTGAACTCCTGCAAAAATACCTCTGAACTCTGGTTCTCCACTGACCAAGGACAACAACTGTGAGTGAGGTGCAGTGCAGTGGAGGGAGAAGGGAGGGGCATGTTAAAGGAACTTTCGTTTGTTGGACTTTCTCTCTGCAAGGTGAGAACCTGAGGCAAAGGACACTGCCTAGCATTCTTCGGGGTGGGAGTTTTCCTCATGGTCTTATGCTTATGAATCTCGCTTGCAGCGTTTTCCCAAGTTAATGTTGGGTTACTTTCTCCTTTTTTTTTAATTAAAAGTTTCTTGTCTACACACAGACTCAGTGCTTTTGAGAGGGGAAGTATTGCCTCTTAGAGATGCCCAGGGGGTGGTGTGTATTTTCCCAGGTTCCTGGGTGGGGGCTCAAAACGGTTCTGTGTTGCATTGTTAAAATGGAGCCCCTAGATACTGAACCCAGCCCTTGCCGCTGCCGACTCCACCTGTCAGAAGGGTTACACATGCTATCAGGAGAACACGTGTGAGGAGGGAGTCTTCACTGTAGCGCAAAGGTGCCATAAGGCCCCTTCTAGAGAATATTACTGATGCAACAGGCTCTCTGTGAAAGGCCCAGGTAAAGAATCATTCTGGGAGAGGCAAGGGGCAGAAGGGATAATGGCAGGGACCCTGTGTATCCCTGCAATAGCAAAGTTAGCACAACACTTTGTGTTGTCCTTGCCTATGCCAGGGCCCTGGCATCACCCTAATGCTTATACAGGCATGAATCTGAGCCAGGGACTGCAACTGTGCCTGGCTTCTGTAATCCCAGCCAAAGGGCAAGTTAACATTGCTGTGGGAACCTTAGCATAAATAGCAACAAGGGCAAAACTTCATAGAATATCAGGATTGGAAGGGACCTCAGGAGGTCATCTAGTCCAACCCCCTGCTCAAAGCAGGACCAATCCCCAAACAGATTTTTGCCCCAGATCCCTAAATGACCCCCTCAAGGATTGAGCTCACAACCCTGGGTTTAGCAGGCCAATGCTCAAACCACTGAGCTATCCCTCCCCCCTTCCATCTCTTTGTTCCTAAAATCATTGTATCTTCAGGGCTATCCCAGAAGAATGGCCATACCAGGTCAGACCAAAGGTCCAACTAGCCCAGTATCCTGTCTTCTGACAGTGGCTAATGCCAGGTGCCCCAGAGGGAATGAACAGAACAGGTAATCATCAAGTGATCCATCCCCTGTCACCCATTCCCAGGTCTGGCAAACAGAGGCTAGGGACACCATTTCTGCCCATCCTGGCTAATAGCCACTGATGGACCAATCCTCCATGAACTTATCTAGTTCTTTTTTTAACCCTGTTATAGTCTTGGCCTTCACAACATCCTCTGGCAAGGAGTTCCACAGGTTAACTGTGCGTTGTGTGAAAAAATACTTCCTTTTGTTTCTTTTAAACCCGCTGCCTATTAATTTCATTTGGTGACCCCTAGTTCTTGTGTTATGAGAAGAAGTAAATAACACTTCCTTATTTACTTTCTCCACACCAGTCATGGTTTTATAGACCTCTATCATATCCCCCCTTAGTCATCTCTTTTCCAAGCTGAAAAGTCCCAGTCTTATTAATCTCTCCTCATACGTCAGCTGTTCCGTACCTCTAATAATTTTTGTTGCCCTTTTCTGAACCTTTTCCAATTCTAATATATCTTTTTTGAGATCGGGCTACCACATCTGCACACAGTATTCAAGATGTGGGCATACCATGGATTTATATAGAGGCAATATGATATTTTCTGTCTTATTATCTATCCCTTTCTTAATGATTCCCAACATTCTGTTTGCTTTTTTGACTGCCACTGCACATTGAGTGGATGTTTTCAGAGAACTATTCACAATGACTCCAAGATCTCTTTCTTGAGTGGTAACAGCTAATTTAGACCCCATCATATTATATGTATAGTTGGGATTATGTGTGCATTACTTTGCATTTATCAACATTGAATTTAATCTGCCATTTTATTGCCCAGTCACAAAGTTTTGTGAGATCCTTTTGTAGCTCTTAGTTAAATCCCAAGCAGACTTATCTTGAGCAGTTTTGTATCATCTGCAAATTTTGCTACCTCATTGTTTACCCCTTTTTCCAGATCATTTATGAATATGTTGAATAGGACTGGTCCTAGTACAGACCTTTGGGGGACACCATTACCTCTCTGCATTCTGAAAGCTGACCATTTATTCCTACCCTTTGTTTCTTATCTTTTAGCCAGTTACCAATCCATGAGATGACCTTTCCACTTATCCCATGACAGTTTACTTTGTTTAAGAGCCTTTGCTGAGAAACCTTGTCAAAGGCTTTTTGAAAATCTAAATACACTATATCCACTGGATCTCCCTTGTCCACTTGTATACTTCAGCAGTAGTATACCAGAGGGCTGTCATCAGGACAAATGGATAATGCTGTATACTGAAAAGGAAAACATGCCACTGGGTCAAGAACAAGAACCAATGAGTTTCCCTTTAAATGAATAGGAAGCTTGCAAGATTTCCCCTTATCCCATGGGAGCATTTCACTTTCCGGTGGGTAGCAGTATAAATTACACCTATTGGTGGAAATAAAGATGTTTTATGGTTGTCCAGACTGAGCTATGATTGATTAGCAGTCTAACAAATCATTCCATTCCTCCCACTGGTCTTTAAGCTACACTACACACAACATTCATTTTTCCTTTAAAGATGCTGAGGAGGGGGGAAACAACAACCATAACCATAACACAGATGAGTTTTAAACACCCAGTAATTTTCCTCCATGGAAAACACAAATACAGCAGATGTTCCCTGTAAGGATGTCTCTGGGAGCTGGGCTCATGAGCATTAAGTATGTATTATAAGATGATTATTGCACTGGAAGCAAAAATAACAATTGCATAATAAGGTGTGGGGTGTTGGGAGAGGGGATGAAGAGTGAACTTGTGCTGTTTCTTGAAAGGTACTGTTATGAAAGGTGCTATGAAAATTATTTGGCATGACAGGGGGTACTGGTATAGAGTATTTCCAGCAAAAGATGGTGAAATTGTAACAAATCAGTATGCATGCGCTTTTCTCTGTTGATATGTTGTTGTTCTTCTATTACATTAAAGGGGAACATCTTTTATCTCTTCGTGATTAGGGTGGGATGTGACACTGCCTAATGCAGAAGGGAGCTGTAATATCAAGAAGACAACCGTGAAATAGCACATTACACACTGAACTGAACAGCAGGCTCATTTACATTCTTTTAATTTGGAAATATGAAAACTCAGGAACTGTGCTCTCTCCTTGTGTTTCCTAATTTGGACATCATGTGAATTTCATGTATGATAATTTAGCATTTAACTAGTACAAGAAGTGCAAATGCCAGGAGTGAATGTTTCAAAGCAGAAAGCAGTAATGACAGCTTTCTTTGTAAATAACATGTGCTGTAAACCAACTCTAAGCATTATACAGCACACACCGCTTTAAGTGTCTGGGCCTGATCCTGCAGAGCCTTAAACACACCAGTCATCTTTTAGAAAGCTGGTGTGAAGTTTGTAGGATTGGGCCCTTTGCCCTTTCTGCTCTGGTGTGAACGCTATGAAGTGGGCAGCTGGATGTAAAAGACTATTGACCAGGCTCAAGTTCTCCTATGTTTTGAAGTAATTTTCCTGTAGCCTTCGATATCATAGAATCATAAATGACGATGCTAGGAAAAGACCTTTGGATCAACCAACCTCAACCCTGTGCTGAGCAGAATCTTTTACATTCATCTCAATAGTATTTTATCCAGCCTATTTGTGAATCCCTCTGATGATGGTGACTCATGTTCAGTAACTTACTAAGCAGCTTATTCTATTGCTTGTGTAATAGCCCTTATTAGTAAGACATTTCTTGTGTATCTAAACTGAGTTGTTTGTTCCACTTGTAACTTTAGCGCCCTCGTGGCCAAGATGGAGCCTGCTCTGCAGGCAGCTCTGGCCAAGAGAAGGCGTGCACAGGAATGCAGCAGGAGAAATCCCTTCCACCTCAGGGGCACCTGTTCCAACCCCCCCTGAGTGAACACACCCACCCACAGGAAAAGTACAATGGATATAACAAAGGGAGATATTTATTTACAGAGGGATGAGAGGAGAAAAACAACAAGGGGAAATATAGGGGGTGCAGTAAAACAGGGTTGCATCCAAACCAAGGCCCCACAGGCCCAGTGGTAGCACAGTCTGAAAGGGCAGACACTGAGCAATGTCTGTCTGCACACAGAGTTCAGGAGTCCTGAGCAAAGTTCCAGTCCAGTGGTGAGTTTTGGGTGCTCCTGGTTGTCTTCGGCGCCAGTGAACTTTCCCCAACAAACCCCTCCGGTGCCCTCTTCTGCCGCTCTCTGCAAAGCCACACAGAGCGATCACCTCCCCACTTAACTAGATACAGCCTCCCTCCTTATTCCCAATGCAGAGTCACAAGCCCCAGTACTCACAGCCCCATGCAGCTCTGAGCAGCAGTGATACTGGATCCAGTTCTGGCCTGTCCTCCTCAGGCGATTCCTCACTGGCCCAGTGCTCATCCTGGCTCCTGTCCTGGGGGGTCCCCGATTGGCCCTGTCCTTCTCAGGCTTCAGGCAGGTTCTCTGCTGCTTCACTTTTTTAGGGCCTGCAGGCTGCCTCTCCCGCCCCCTGGAGCTCCAGGGCCACCCCCTGGAGTTTCCCTCCTTTTTTCTTACTCTTCCCCTCCCCCCAGGAAAAAGATTTAAAGGGGCCATGCTCTCTAAACCCCAAAGGGGTTACAAACTTTTAATTTTAGACCCTTTTACTGTCTCAGCTACAGGGAAAGTCCATTCTCATACCACACAGATATTAGCACAGTCTTATTCTGTTCATCTCAATAGTACCTTTCCCCTCCAGCAATATAAATGACATTCCATGAGCCTGTCTTCATATGCTATATCCTCTCTTCCCTTTCTCATTTTAGTTGCCCGTCTTTGAGCTCTCCCTAACTTTTAATGTCCTCTTTAGAATGAGAGGTTTAAAAATGCACGCAGCATTTCAAGTGTGGTCTTACCCAGACTACATAATGCTGCATTTATTACTTCTTTTGTCATACAAGAGATTCTTCTCTATATATGCACTCTGGGATAGCAGTTGCTTATATTGCAATGTGAGCTCAAATGCACTTTATTACAAACCCCAGGTCTTTTCCTATATTAATGTTTTCTAAATAGCAATTTCCCATTTTATATCCATGTTGATTGTTGTTATTTCTCCCTAGGTGCATTACTGTCACATTTATCAATATTAAATAAATCTCATTTTGTTGGTATCTGTCCACGTCTCTGAGTTCGCCGGAGAGTTCCACAATTAAGATTTACTATCCCTACCTTTTAAAACATATATAATATGTGTTTTCAGTAGCAAATTGCCCCATAAGGACCAAATGTAAAATATGCAGTTCAGAGTAAACAAACTTTGAGAGAGAATTTGAGTGGGGGAGACCAAACCATAAAGGGAGCAAGAAAGTCTAACCTCCTCTCACAAGATATTAAGAAGTCCTTCTGTACCTCCCTTGCTAATGCTCTCTCATTTGTATTGTTATTAATTAGAGCTGTCTGGAGGACAACAATTCCATTTCATGACAACATTTGAATAGGCTTTGCACAACTTGATTTTTTTTTATAATTCCACAGATAATATTGATGTTTATTTTTAAGCATTTTTTCTGATTTTTATCCATTTGTATTTTCACACTTGCACAAAGTAATGGGGGGGTCACACAATAATTATTTAGTGACAACCAATGTCGAGATTCAAAAAGTTAAAGCTTTATAACTATTAAAACACAAATTGTCAACATCACATGTCAAAATACACAAAGTAAATATCTTTAAATCCAACTCTAAGTTCTGAAGCAGCATTTTTCTTTCTTTGCCTGTCTTTATAGTTCAATAATTATTGATGGAAATATTTTTTCATCGGTTCAAGTGTATACGGTGAAATTGACATTTACTGACACTTACCGAAAAAAATCTAATCCTTCCAAGCCTACATTTGAGGTTTTGATGTTGTTTTTTCTTCTGCACTGGAATGAAAACAAAACCTTTGGAACACTCTTGTGAAACAGAATTGTGTTGAAATGGTCATTTTCCAATAAAAAACGTGGTTTTCAGTTTGGCTTTGGGTCTCGCTCTTGTCAGAAGTGACCCAAAAGCCTGGGATCACAAAAATCCTTGAAATCAATACGTCTTTGAAAAACAGCATATTTCAATGAAATTTCATTTAATAAAAAATGGTCTAACCAGATCCATTATTAATATTTTGTTCGTGCCTAAAGGCCTCACCCAAAATCAGGAGCATATTGTGCTAGGCACTGTACCATATACATAGTAAAAGACAGTCCTTGACTCAAAGAGCTTACTATCTAAGGCAGTCAAAGTGTTCCAAGAATGGTAGGTATTTTGAGTGAAGAACTTATAAAGAAATGAAAAATGTTTGATTTATGTGTGAATTTTTCCTTTGAATTTTTTCAATGAAATGAAAGCAGATGCACTGTGTGTGTGTGTGTGGGGGGGGGGGGGGGGCATTTTCTTTTTCCAGTGGAAGAAATTAAGAAGGCAAGGTGGAGGGGAGAAAATGAAAATGGAACATTTTTCACTTCTTGTTGAAAATTTGGAAAATTTCAGCAAAAATGAAAAATTTGCAGGAAGATTTTCATTTTGGAAATAAACCATATTTGACCAAATAAAAAAAAATCAACCAGTTCTGATAAATTTGGGAGAACAAATTACTGTTATATCAAGGGGAACTGAGAGCCACACAAAGATTAGGGCCCCAATTAATCCCTATTCAGCAAAGTACTTAAGCACATGCCTAAAGTTAAGCATATACCAAAGTCACATTGACTTCAGTCAGTTAAGTGCTTTGGTGAACATGGACAGACTTAAGCATGTGCTTAAATGCCTTGCTGAATTGGGGCTCAAGGGTATGTCTACATAGCAAAGAAAAACGCGCGGCTGGCCCATGCTAGCCAACTCAGGCTATGGAGCTGTTTCATTGCTCTGTAGACTTTCAGGTTCGGGCTGGAGCCCAGGTTATAGGACCCCGTGAGGTGGGAGGGTCCCAGAGCTCAGGCTCCATCCTGAGCCCAGAAGTCTACACAGCAATGAAACAGCCTTGCAGCCTGAGCCCTGCAAACCCAAGCTGGCTGGCATGGGCCAGCCATAGGTGTCTAGTTGCTGTGTAGACAAACCCTTAGTGACATCCCTAAAGTCACATACAAAGGCTGTTCAAGGGTTAGAAATTTAACTCAGATCTGGGTGAAATCTTGGCCCCACTTGAAGTCAATGGGAGTTTTGCCAAACCTCTTTATCTATTTTATGTATTCTAGTAGTGCCTAATGTCTCCAATACCATTGTGCGAGGACCTTCTTCAAGTCCCAGGTCCAGTGAGCTCACAATCTAAAAGACCAGACAGGTATAGACTTCTCCTCTTTAGAAGTTGAGGGGTTAGTTAGGGATAGTCCAACAGGACATCCTTGATTATTCAATATTTGGTCTCAGGATCTTCTTTTTAACTGCTAGGTCTGTACATTTAATTGTTGTGGGGTCAGCAGTGAAAGTGGATTTCTTTGAAGGTAAATGTCAAGCAGGTAGGAGAATAACTATCTCTCTGGTCACTCAATAACAGATCTCAAAGTGGCAATTCTTCAACAAAAAACTTCAAAAACAGACTCCAACGTGAAGCTGCAGAACTGGAATTAATTTGCAAACTAGATACCATCAGATTAGGCCTGAATAAAGACTGGGAGTGGTTGGGACATTACAAAACCTAAACTTAATTTCCCCAATACTAATTTATCCCTACTGTTACTCACACCTTCTTGTCAACTGTCTGTAATGGGCCACTCTCTTCCCACTTCAAAAGTTATTTTTCCTCCCTTGGTATCCTGCTGTTAACTGATTTATCTCGTTAGACTGACCTAACACTTGGTAAAGCAACCCCCATCCTTTCATGTATTTATACCTGCTCCTGTATTTTTTACTTCATACATCTGATGAAGTGGGTTCTAGCCCACGAAAGCTTATGCCCAAATAAATTTGTTGGTCTCTAAGGTGCCACAAGGACTCCTCGTTTTTTTTAATGTTACTGAAGGGAGTCATAATTTATTTAACCATGTCTCAAACTTTAAAGTACTTTCCTCCTCAATGTTCTCTGGCCCCATGACTAGCCCCATTAAAACCCATGGTTCTCATTTTATTCCCTGGCATGTTCTTCTTATTTAAGCTTTATTTTCAGCTAGCAAAGTAGAAAAAATTACTTCCTGCCTAAAGCCTTGTTTTCCAGATCTGTGACATGATATTCTACTCCTAGTAACTTAAAGGGAATATTTTCCACTTTGCCCTCAACAGTACTGAGAGAGAGTGTTAGCCCACCTTGTCTTTTTGCACCAAATCCAAGCTCTTGAGAATTGTAGATTTTCTGCTGCTAGAGAATGCAGCATTGCCACCTTTGGGATCTCACCCATTGACTTAAAGAAGACTTCCTTAGGGGTCAGAGGCTTGTTTTAAGGTACAACCAGTATTTTCCTAACCCCATAGGGGTTCCTCTTATCTTCGCCAGCAAAGTAACTAGCCAGCAAGCTGACCCATCAGCGCAAATAGTCAGAAAGAGCAGAGCAGGTCTGCAGAGCTCAACCAGGCAATCTGCCTCCCTTGCTGGTTTTTTTTTAATAGCATCTCTGAATTTAATTCATGGGGGCTTACATTGTTCTCCAGATTAATTTTATTTTTGGAGAGGATGGGTGCAGGGAGGAATTTAGTGCAGGTGACAGGTGCAGGATTAACAGCGCCAGAAGCTGAGCTCCTCTTTTTATTCACAGAATAGGTAAAACTGGAAAGTAAAATTGAACACTTTCCCACTCTGTTTATTTGTATTACAGCACTGCCTACAGGCTACAATGGAGGCTGTCCCCGCTCCTCTAGTTGTGCTAGGCACATCCTCAGTCAGCTGACTTTAAAGCAGATGGCTGGTGAAGTCAATGGAGCTGTGACAATTCACACCACCTGGGGATCTGCCCATAGTGAAAGGTGGTTCTTGCTCTGAGGAGAGGATTCAGAGGATCAGAGTGAATTGATTTGGCCAAAACCACACAGCAGGTCCACAGCTGAGCTGAGACTAGAACTCGGATCTTCTAGCTAGACAGCAGTTCTGTTTTAGAAAGGCGACATACAAGCAGTGGTATGAAAGCCTGGTCTGCTCAAGCTTTGATGATTGCAGGGCTGTTGTAGTCATGTTGGTCCCAGGATATTAGAGAGACTAGGTGTTTGAAGATTGATTCCTCACCCACCTTGTCTCTCTAATCTTTGGGACAATATCAGGATTAGGATTGGGCTAATTCAGTTTTTTGGGGGGCGGGATATGGCCATCACAGCTGTACAGCACAAGAGCACCAACTCATTTCAGATCAACCATGAAAGAAGCATTCCTACAGGACCCCATTTTTTTTCTCCCCATCACCCATTGGGACTGCAGCAATAATCATCTTCTGTTTGTGATCTGTCACCTACTTTTCAGCTACAGTCCCTTCTTTCTAATTCCTCCTTAACTCTTAAAAGGAGGATACATTGCAGATTATCCCCAAATGAATGCTTAAGAGGGTGTATGCACATGTCACACATGAAGAGTTATGCTTTTTTATGCAGTTTGCATCAAAACTTTTACCGAAATCATTACAAAGCACGTGTGCTGTGTAACCTTTTTTCACCATCTATAATTACAGTACATTTAAAAAAACGTCTTGGATTTTTCTGACATGATCTATGTTTAGGCTTGGCAGGAATCAATTTTTATTTCAATTTCAATGGTAACATTGATATTCTTTATGGTTAATTTTTATTTTTATCTAGATAAATATTTTTCATCCAGGAAAAATTACACTCAGAAAAGTGTCTCCTATTATTATCATCTGAAAAAAGGAGAACCCTTCTTAGGTGCTGCTGGAGTGACTTCAGTTAGATTGTGTCTGCTAACAACTCATATGCCACCATATTTCACCCTAAATCTATATAGGAAGGAGATGACAGAGTTTTTATTAAACTGTTCCTGACACAATGGACCCATAGCTTGAACCCATGTAATTATCTTTTCTGGCACGTGTCACAATGGAACAGCACACATCATAAGTAAAATTCAGAGTAGTAAAGAAAGAAATCAGGAAAAAACTACAATACTAATTATTTGCAATTAGGGAAGATGTTGAGTGAACAATGCAAATAGATGCATTAAAAAGTCTCTTGTTCATACGACACTGAGTTTAAAGGAATAAATAGAGAGGGCTGTTGTGAACATATTGTACATTTAGATAAAACAGGAAAAACCCATATGGGATATGATGAAGTGTTAACAACAAGATCATTAATAAAATAATATGCCTTCTAGAATCAAAAACTATTAGATTAGAGGAAACAACAGCAGGTTAGCCTCTGGGAATTTAAGTAAAGGGAAGGATTTACATAATCAAAATCAGCATGGCAGCAGCGTTGTCTAGGGCTGAGAGCAGGGGAGTGAGAGTCAGGAGGAGATCTGTGCTGTATTCCAAACAGTGCAACTGACTCAGACCCTGACCCTGCAAAGAGACCTCAAATCCCTTTGCCTACCCAGAGCCCCACTGAAGTAGTGGGCATCTTCACAGACAGAAGGATTCACACACATGGATCAGCTTGCAGGATTGGAGCCTCACGGTATGTCTACACTTAAACCACTACCACGGCACAGCTCCAGCGCTGTAGCCCTGCACTGTAGACCTATCCCAACTGGAGGGGTTCTCTCGTGTAGGTAGTCTTCCTCCCTGAGAGGCAGTAGCTAGATAGATGGAGGAATTCTTCCATCGACCTAGTGCTGTCTATCTACACTGGGCGTTAGGTCGGCATAGCAATGTCTCTCGGGGCTGCGGATTTTTCACACCCCTGAGAGATGTAGCTATGCCAATCTAAGTTCCTAGTGTAGACCGGCCCGTATTATAGGAGATTGGGCAAGTCACTTCACCTCTCCATGCATCTGTAATGTGGGGGCATAATAACGCTTGTCCACCTTTGTAAGGAATATTGAATTTCCTTAATGAACCATGCTAGGTAAGTTCCAAGTAGTGTCGTTACTATATTTGTCCTTCAGAAATGTAGCAAACATTGGGAAATTTAATTCCCAATCTTTACACCTGCGTCAATCACATTGGAGTCCAAATGTGAAGTCCGAGGAATTCTTAACTTCACATGAATATCTATTAACATAAAATAATAGGGTACAATCTGTAAAAAGCATGTGGGTCATTGGTTCAAAACTGCAAAGTGGGGGAATTGGAGATGAATGCCCCCATGTTGACACTGGTATGTGTGCTGAAGCTTTTCTCAGAGCAGATCAAAAGGTAGAGGCTATAGCTATTTTATTTTGCCACCCTTATGATCCTAAGTGCTTTGAGAAAATTGCCACTAAGCAGTTTAGGCAAAGTATTTGTGGGAAAGAGCTTAAGAATTATTGAGAGTGAGAAAATAGCAGATATTAATGAGCATTTTCTGCAAGCTAGTGTATCACCAGAGAATTTACAAGTCCTAATGTGCACTCAATTTGAAAAGTACAACTTTAATTTTGTCCTGGAGAATACTTCAGTCTTAAAGAAAATTACTGGCTTACTAAGTGGGGAATCTAAATTACAATTGTCAGCAGTAATCATCCTCTACCTCCCCATACAAAAGAGACCAAATCCATTAATCTAAAAGTTTTTATTTTATACTATCATGCCAGGAACTGTTTCCAAATTGGGATGAAAGAAAAACATTAAACAAACCATAAACACTCTGCTCAGTAAATAAAGAGGAAGCTAGGTCAGTTTAACCTTCTTGATTTATACAAGGGACCTGATAAAGCAGCAGTAACAAAGGATAAAATGTACCACGACTATTCTTCTAATACAATATTCTGTTTTTCCATACACCAAGAACAGCCATATACTATGTCAGCAGAGACCAACAGCGGTCTGCTCCTCCATGCCTTTCTGACATCATTATACTCACTCAGCTCTGAATATTGGACTCTAGTTTTTTTTTCTTTATTTGCTGTATTGCCGTGAGTTGTTGGTCTTACCCTTCTCATACCACTGCCACCCTTCATCTGCCTGACCTGACTCTCCCTGTCCATTGTGCTTGCCCTGCTTTTTACCACCTTCTTTGCACCCTTCCCCTTCAGTTCTCCTCTCCCTTTGCATACATCCTCTCTTCCCCCCTGCAATCTCCCATTCCTCAATTCCTGGTCCCACCTGATTTGCTGCTACTGATCCTACGGAATTTTCCAGTCTCTCTATACAGCCTCTGCAAGCTTTCTTCTCGCTTCTAACCAGGGTGTGTGCTCTCTTAGTAAAAGCAGCTGTCTAGCAACAAGCCATATCCTCACTGAGATATTACTGGTCAATGCAATAGCAAAAAAACCAAAGACCTTTCCACCATTCCAGCCTTCAGGTGCTCCTGTAGATGTGATTGTTCCACTTCCTCTTTCCTCCTTCACTGGCACTGCTAATTGCTGACCATCTATTTCTCCTTGATGATGGAGACAAAGCTGATGATCCTCCTCCTTGTCTCTGCAGCAGCCAGGGCTGCCTCTGGGGGCAGAGTCCCACTTCCTCCCGTGTGACAGAATATACCCTGTATTCACACCCTATACACTATTGTAATAATCTTTGTACAAGGTATGCCTTGTAAGGCATCGTTTGAAAACTAATAATTTGCTGGTCAGTATTGTCCTGATAAAATAGGTGTGGTAACATCGTAGGTGAAGTTATAAGATTCCCCTGTGTGATGTTATTAACATATGTTCCAAACCCCACAGCCCTGCCCAAGCAGAAGTCAATAAACAGGTCTGTCCTAAACAAAAAAATGTGTGCTTGCCTTAATTTGCATTTAAGCAGTAAACAGAGTCATCAAGCAGGGAGAGAAAACAAAGGACATTCAAACAGGTGAAAAAAAACAGCAGGGAATATCCTTCCACATAAACTCTTTGTCTCCTGGGTCTCAGCTGGAAATATTTTTCAAGAGACTGAAACTATAAAAAGGAGGGACAAACACCCCAAGGCCCCACCTCACTCCCTGACCATCACAATCACTGTACCTGAGAAGACAAAAGAAAGCAACTGTTGGAATTTGGGGGGCGAGGGGGTCCTGACCTGAGAGATTCAGTAATCTGCTGGGGCATGGGGTGAGAAACTTTGCTTGAATCTGATATAGGTTGGTAAGTTAGGCACTAATAAGTGTTTTATCTTTGTATTTCTTGTAACCATTTCTAACTCTTATGCCTCATTACTTGCACTCACTTAAAATCTCTCTCTTTGTAGTTAATAAACTTGTTTTACTATTTTATCTATTCCATTGTGTTTAGGGTGGAGTGTCTGGATATTCTATTTAAAATAATAAAATGGCACATTATTCCCTTAAAGGAATAATGGACTTAATATGTTTGTGCTGTCCAGGAGAGAGCTGGGCAGTACAGGATATATATTTCTGGGGGAAGATCTGGGACTGTGTGTGTGTGCTGGGGTCACCCTGTAGCATAACCTGGGCTGGCAAGAGCCAAGGTGTGGTTGACTAGATTCAGCACACACAGACATAGCTGGGAGTGACTTTCATGCTGGAGGCTGTTTGTCAGCAATCTGGGTTGGAGGCTACAGCAGCAAGGCATTGTAAAGGGCACTCCAGGTTACAGGGCACTAGTCTGGATTGTGCCCTGCTATGTCACATCCAGTCTCCTGGTCCAGCAGTTTTGTAGATGCCCCCAACTCGGACAGTCCCAGGAAATCTGCATCCTCTCCTGGTCTCAGTTCCTCCAGATCATCATCACTTAAAGGCAAAAGCTCTGGTGCTTGCACATCACTGAACATGTAGATATAATCCTCTGTCATCTTACAACTTGACCATCAATTAACCGGCTTTAAAAGACAAGGATGTAATTTTCTAGAGCAGCAGTTCTCAACTAGGAGTCTGTGGCCCCCGGGGCATCCCCGAGCCCCTTTGGGGGGCCGTGGAGCCCCGCCACTGAAACCCGGTGCCCCAAGTGGGGCTGAAGCAGGAAGCAGCACGGGGCTGAAGACCCGAGCCCCAGTGCCGCCCCATGGGGCTGAAGCCAGGAGAAGCACAGGGCTGAAGCCCTGAGCCCTGGTGCCCCCCCCCACCCTCCCAAGAGGCTGAAGCAGGGAGCGGTGCGGGGCTGAAGCCCCAAGATCTCCACTACTGCAGCCAGGAGCAGTGCAGGACTGAAACCCTGAGCTCCCCCCCTTGAAGCTGGGAGCGGGGGCGGGGCTGAAACCCTGATGCAGACAGAAACCTTGAGACCAGGGGTAGTTGCCCCCCTAAACTGCAGTGCCTTACCCAGAGTGGGACAGTCCTGGGGGAAGCTCCACCACCCCACCTCCTCCTCCTTTCCCCCAGCCCCCCTCAGACCCTGCCCTCTGGCCACGTCCTCGGCGGGAAGCCGGAGCCAGGCAGTGTGGGGCAGCTTCTCCTCTGGCTGGTGGTGTCATCGAGTGGGCATCCATGGCATTCCCCCATCTGCTGCTGGTGCCCTGGGTTGTGGATGCTTGTGACATTCCCCTCTGGTGTTATGTGGACCAGTAATCTGCTAGGTCACTCCAATCCTTGACTCTGGGAGCCAGCCTTACCCTGCACTGCTGTGAGAACCCCCACTCCTGGGCTGTTCACGCACAGCCTCTGGCATGTCAGGTGTTCCTTGGATTGTACAAGCGAATTACACTAGCCAATATCTCCGGTCCCAGACACAACCCTTGGAACCTCCATCTTACAGTGTCCAGTTATGCCCGCTGGATGCTGCAAGCTTATATGAATTCATCAACTTAACAAAGAAATTGATATGTACCAGGCTTGTTATCCCAAGGGGAGTCGCTGACACGTTTCAAACCAAACGCACTGCTTCAGGTAGAATAAACAAACAGATTTATTAACTATAAAGATAGATTTTAAGTGATTATAAGTCAAAGCATAACAGGTCAGATTTTCGTCAAATGAAACCAGGCTGGCTGGTTGCTCTTCAGCCAGGCTCTCCCCTTTGATCTGCGCTTCAGTCGCTTGGTGTGCTGTCTGTAGATGTAGGTGGAAGAGAGAGAGAGGAAGAGTATAGCAAAAGTCTCTCCCTTTTATCATGTCCTTTCTTCCCTCTTGGCTTTGCTCCCCTCCGCCCCCCCAGAATCAGGTGTGCATTACCTCATTGCAGTTCCAAACTAACCAAAGGAAGGGGGTGACTCCCTCGAGAGTCAAACAGATTCTTTTGTTGCTGCCTAGGCCAGCATCCTTTGTTCCTGTGAGGCTGGGCTGGGTTTGTCCCATCCACGCCCTGATGAGGTGTGAACTGCCTCTCTGCTCTTGGAGAGTTTTTGCCTGGGCTTATTTTAAGCCATGAGGATACATTTTCAGCCTCATAACTACATACATGAAATTATAACCTATAACATTACTGTAACAACAATGCTCAGTGCATCATGAGCCTTCTGAAGACACCCGACATGACAAACTTTGCATTGGATACCACACAATCATTTTACAAGGATGAACATGTTCCTCCGAGGTACAGAGTGTCACACTGGTCCTCAGCTCCCAGTCCCCTTTGACTGCTCATGCAGCCGGTCACAACTGCCCAGGTGGCTCCGGACCCAGCAGAGTCCTCGGGGAGTAGCCACTGGCACACAGCCCCAGACAGGTGAGTGGCCTGCTGAGGTGAGTCAGGGGGTGGAGGTGGTGCTCCTTCCCTGGATCCCGTTGTGCAGAGCTGGCCCGAGCCCTTCCAGCCCTTGGCCTCCCCCCCCCAATTAGAAGTCAAACTACGCCTATGCCCAAAGGTTCCCACCCCTGGCCCAGAGCCACGAGCCCCACCACCCCCGCTGGGCCCTGGAGTTTTTCTAGCATGTTGAGGAAGGGGCTCAGAAAGGAAAAGGTTAAGAACCTCTGTGCTAGAGGATAGTACTTGAATCCACATTGGCTGGTGCATATTGAAACATTTGGTATAGACTAAGTCCTTTGGGCACAACTCTCTGTCTGTAGCATGATAGTCATGGTTTTGTTTTTGAAAAGCTTGCTTCCCCCTCCATGCTGGGATGGATTAACTCAAAAAGAGTTCTTGTCTTTCTTCCCAACAACAGCTGGCCTATACTCACTCCCATCATAGTTTGAGGACGGTTCTGTATTTCAAAAGAAAACAAGCCAGCTTCATCTCCAAGCTCTCATTAATCATCTTCTTCATCCTCTGTTCATAAGTTCTCTCAGCTCTCTCTGGTAGGCTGTTGGAAGCTGGATGTTATGGGGAAGTTTGAATATGTTTAATCAAATTTTTTCTCAGAAAATCTTTAAACTCTGAGCTTGTCACTGACAGTGGACCACATTTTACAGGTCCTACTGGTAGTCCATATGTGGAAAGAGGTCTTGCTGGAGCTTTTCTCAGGCACCAGTGGAGGTTTTTGAAGTACTTACATGCACTTCTAACCATTTTCAAATGTGCATCCACTATGATTAGAAAAGATTTTCCCCATATGTGGACTTGCAAAGTCTATATCTGTGTAGGACCATGGGACGCCTGGCCATTCCCGGGGTGAAAGGGTGCCAGCATCTCGGTCTGGTGGCATATTTGACATGGGTGACATCCCTCTACTACTTTTTTCAGATCTTTATCCACTTTGGTCACCACACAGAACTCTGAGTCAAAGATTGCATGGATGAAATGCCAGGTGTTCTCCGTGTAACTCTGTCAGGACTTAATCTTGTCCTTGTGAAAACATAATGATTCTTGTGCCCCACAATATACATCCCTTCTCTAAGCTCACCTGTACTCCTGGCCCTAAATGGGTGTGACTCTTCCTCCTTGCTCTGCAGCATGTCCAGGACAGGACAGGATCTTGTATAGTCCCCTTCCTTATCTGGAAAGCCTTTACTGGGGTCTGGTTGAAGTGTTCTATAAGTAACCCAATCTTTCCTGGAAACTCCAGAGAACCAGATTTTTCTGGTAATGGAAATCAATAGAGGACATCGGTGTTGGCACGCTGATAGTCTAAAGCAGACTATCCTATACTCATAAGTGGCTGACGTCCAAGCCCAGTGCTGTAGCCAGGCTTCTGCCAAGGCTAGCAAACCCTTGTTTTCACTGAAGAGTCCCACATGTGGTTTATGATCTATTTGAATGATACAAGGCTTCCCATACCGGTATTGATTGGCATTTTTTTATTCCAAAAATAATAGTTAGACTTTCTCTGATACTAACCCCATTGAAGTTTAGTCAGTGACCTGGAGACAAATCCAACTGGTTATTCTCTATCGAGGTCTGCTCAGTCCTAATTTTAAAGCCTGACCTGAACCCAGCTAGACCACAGCCAACCTGAACCCAAACCAAACCCAAGAAGGTCAAGTTGTTTTTACATCTGACCTAACTCAAACCTGACACTTCTAGTCGGGTCCTGTTGGGTTTGGATTGTAAGGGTCTGCTCAGGGATCCCCTTTCGCATGCTCTCACCTGCCACAGCACTGCCAGCAGTCACCCCCATGCCTGGCCCCTGGATCAATGCTCCTGCACCCCAACAGCAGCACATGGGGCAGGGGCATAACAAGCAAACAAAATAACCTCACTGTTGCCACTCTCGCCTCCAGCCGAGGGCCTGTGGTAATGTGCCCCGGCACCTACCTTTGTCCCTGGAGAAGCTGGCTGGGCCCAGCCCGCTCACCTATGCTCTGGCATATCCTGTCGCTCAGGCGTCAGGTGGGGAGAGAGGCGATGGCAGGCGAGGAAAGAAGCAGCAATGGCAGTGGCTCTGGGGATCCTATATGGCAGCTCTACCCCCTCCTCCAGCCAGAACCAGCATGAAAAATCCCCACTACTGATAAGCTGCCACCACCAATGTGCCCCTGCAGCAGCTGTTTCAAATCTCCCCTGCACTGAGCCACCAGCACGGGCACCCCAGAGACCCTGCGAGCCAGCAGCAGATGGAAGCAGGGCTAATCTCTGCCTCCTGGGCTGCACTCTGAGCTGGGCCCCAGCCTGGGACCAGAACTCCCCACACTCTTGCCACTCCCTGTGAAATGGGGCCATCACACAGTTATTGGAAACTGCGAGATAGAGTGGGGCCACTGACAGGAAGGCAGCCAGAAAGGGGTAGTGGCTGGAGAACAGAGAGCAGAAGACCAGGGGAAGTTGGAGAGGGGATGGGAAGACTATCCAACACAAGCCCAAATGTATATTGTACAAATTACAACCAACCTGACCTGAACTCAAGATTTGTAGTTGGGACTGGCCGGGTTTCAAGTCTCTAGTTCTCCATCATCTACTCCTGGGGGTAATTTCTGCACCACTGCACACACGCAGATTTCATGCCCCCCAGATTTTTCTGTTTCCCCGCAGAATAATAGATTCTGATGGGGAAGCAAAGGGAAGCCACGAGAGGGGTCACACGCCCCTCACCGGCAGTAGTCCTGAGCGGGCATGTCGGTTCGGGCATTGGGAGCAGTGGGAAGAGATGTAAATCACCACCTCTGGGGAGGGTGAGGCTGGGCGTGCATGGGTGTGTGAGAGACTCTGTCACTCTCAGTCACTATCATGGTGCATCCGGCATGGAGGGGCAGGGCCCCAGGGTGTTTCTGGGGCAGGTGTGGGGCAGGCCCAGCCCTTGCTCTGTGTCAGGGTCGGCTGCAGCCTCAACGCCGAGTCTGTATCCCGGAGGGGAGGCTTCAGGGTGATTTCCCACACACACACCTCTGTGCAGCCAGTGGCCTGTGCTCCCCATTGAGAGGCAGCCCCAGTGCACGCCCCTTGCCCCTGTTGCTGTGCCCACCCTGCAGAGGCATGGGGCTGACACAAGGAGCTGTGAGGAAGTCTCCGGGAGCCTTGACCAGGGCACCATTTAGGAAGGGCAAGGTGAGCACCTGCGCCCCCAAGTTTCTCACCAGAGGTTTGCTTGTGTTGCTGGGAGCAGCTCCTGTGGTCAGTTTCCTCTGCTGCACTAAGGCCTCTGGGGGTGGGGCAGGCAAGGCAGGGACCATTCAGGATGGGAGGGGGGAGCACAGGATCCCCAGTGTTGGAGGGGGGGATATAGGATACTGCATGGTGGCAGTGGGTAGGGGGGAAGCCCAGGGCCCCAGTGGTGGTAGAAGGAGAAAAGGGTCTCTAGTGATGGGTCTTGAAGCCTGCGGCAGGTGCAGTGGGGTGGGAAAGGGGAATCAATCTCCAAGGGGAGGGAGAGGTGAGGGCACAAGGCTGTGCCCCGGGGGAAGAGGCAGTGAATGTGGGAGGAGCAGCTGAGGGGGAACAGTCCCTGGGGCACGGATCCTGAGGGAGGGGGAATTGAGAAGGGTGGGGGACTAGGAGCAGCTAAATGGGTCTTGAGGTCCGTTTGCCCTCAGAGAAGCAGGGAGCACCCTCCCCTCTCCCTGGGAAGAGACTGGGGACAGATCCCACTAAGCTAACGCATTCTCTCAGCTGACTAATCTGCTCTCTACCTTCCTCCCCATCCCTCCTACTTTAGGGTAACCTATAGCTTGATCCTGCAGTGAGGATCCATGTGGGGACAGGGGTTTCTTTAATTCTCTCCTCCTGGGGGAGTTGTTTTTGTTGTCTGTATTGTTATAGACATACTTGCTGACAGGTATTTTGAAATAAATTACCAAAATAATTGAAATGATTGTGATTATATTGTATTATTTTAACCAAAAAAAAGCAGAATTTTGCAGAATTTTAAAATATTGTGTGCAACATTTTTATTTTTTTAGTGCTGAATTCCCCCAGGAATAAACATCCCTCATATTATGTGACAATGTTGCCCCTCCCCCATATGACAGGAATAATTCTTTGGCCCAGGTTAAAATGAACAAAGAGCTGCAAGAATTTGAGTAGCTTTTTAAACTCCTGAAAATCTCTCTTGTCTCTTTCCAAGGTTCTCCTTCCTCAGAAGTTGATGCAAGAGTTCTAAAAGCCTAGGTACACCACTTCTGTTCTCATGAAAAAGCATTTAGTGAAGTCCCACTGCCTCCATTCTTTGAAATACCTGGCAATTGACTGTACTGGTATAAGCCCATATGAGTGTTTATAGTGGTAAATTTTGTACAATCCTCCTCCAGCCTCATCTGTTGGTACACCTGCAACATGTCTAGCTTATTAGATTTTGACACCTCCTCCCCTTCCCTCAATATCACTGGTAAGTCCTCTGTCTGAGAAATCAGAGGTCTGTTTGGGCTTAAAGGGGAAAGTGATTGTCTACATTAATATGGTCACCACTGTTACAAAATTGTGATAAATCTTGTACAAAGTATGCCTTGTGAGGTAGCAATGGAAAAATTGTAATCTGCTGAATATTATTACCTTGTTGTAATATATATATCAACATTGTGTGTGGAGTTGTGAAATTTTGCTGTGTTTGTAACTCAGACATCTTGTGGGTCTGAAAAACACCCACAGGTTAGCTGTTTAGAAATAACAAAGGAGCTGTAAACAAGAGCAGCTGCACATCTTCCCTGGCACATAGGCAAAAGTGCAAGCTAGAATTTGCAATTCATATGAAGGACTGATGGCCAAGCATACACACCATGAAACTGCCTGACCCATGACACAGCCATGCTTTTTCCAGCAAAAAGAGTCAAGATATAAAAGGAGAGAACAAGGGCCCCAGGCCACCTCTTTCCTACCCCATCTCTGGACTGGAGAATTCTAACAAGGGGAATTTTTGAAAAAAAATGACTGAGGTCCCCAAGCTATTTGAGCAACCCAGAAGACTCATAGAAACTAGCAGATTTAACATCCCTGTTATTATTTTGGACTGTATGCTCTGATCCAACTGTAAAGTATATTGTCTGTTTTAGCCATATAATAACTCTCTCATTTCTTTTCCTTCGTTAATAAATCTGTAGTTAGTTTACTAAGGATTGGCTACAGTGTTATTTTTGGTATGTGATCTGAAGTATCTATTGACCTGGGTAAGTGACTGGCGCCCTGGGGCTTGAAGAACCTAATGTGTGGTGAATTTGGTTTTAATAACCTTTCATCATAAAGTCCAGTTTGTCTGGGTGGTAAAATAGGGCTGGGATGACTAACAGGACTGTCTGTGACTTCATGGTAAAACTAATGTAGTGATCCAGGAACACAATTTTGTTACTGGCGTGGTGAAATCTAATGATAGAATATACCACCCATTTGGGGTGTCTGCCCTATTTCTGACGGTCTGTCCTGAGTTTGGCATGCTTAGCTGTGAGCCACTCCATGCACCGTGACAAATGTATTGACATTCTCTGTCCAGTTATTCGTGGGCAGTTGTCCATGTCAGAAAATAACCAAAATTGTCACTTCATTCAGTCTCTTGTTGGAAGCCTCAGCAGAGAGAAGCCAAAAGTAGAACGGGCTTGGAGATGCAAATAGCCTCTTGCTCCTACAGGTGTTTCTTTTAGGTCAGAGCCCACACACAGCAGCCTATCCTGCTGCTGCCAGTATTGTATTTTGCCTGTGGTATGCTGAAACAGCTACTGGGGATTAAATTGTCAAAGTGGATGAAACGTGGCAGAAAGGTCATTTTAACCTACAATCATGTTATCTGAAGTTGTTGAAAGAAAGCAAGAAGGGAGACAAAGGAATGATGTAAAGTGTTTTCTTTAAACTAAAAGAACTATCTTTTTACAATGAGAGGATGTATCCATTTATGAACCATTGGATTCTTGTTTTGATTGGTCAGTGATGATAGGACAAAGTTCCTGCCATTATTGGACTTTGTGTGTGTGTGAGAGCACTTGGCTATTTACACAGTTCAGCATGAACAGGACTTTGAGCATGGCCGGGAGGTTGGAGCATCATGACCACCTGCCTCAGCACAAGTGAATGGACTAGGCAACCATTTAAGGTCCCTTCCAGCCCTACATTCTATGATTCCATATCCTGGGCCCCAAGGATTTACCATTGCTTTATTAGGTCTTCTTCCTGATCATGAAAGATGTTCTGGCCAGGCCAAATGATCACAGAATCATAAAAGTGTAGGACTGGAAGGGACCTTGAGAGGTCTTCTAGTCCAGTCTCCTGCACTCAAGGCAGGACTAAGTATTATCTAGACCAGGGGTAGGCAACCTATGGCACGCGTGCCAAAGATGGCACGCGAGCTGATTTTCAGTGGCACTCACACTGCCCGGGTCCTGGCCACCAGTTTGGGGGGCTCTGCATTTTAATTTAATTTTAAATAAAGCTTCTTAAACATTTTTAAAACCTTATTTACTTTACATACAACAATAGTTTAGTTATATATTATAGACTTATAGAAAGAGACCTTCTAAAAATGTTAAAATGTATTACTGGCACGCAAAACCTTAAATTAGAGTGAATAAATGAAGACTCGGCACACCACTTCTGAAAGTTGCCGACCCCTGATCTAGACCATCCCTGACAGGTGTTTGTCTAACCTGCTCTTAAAAATCTCCAATGATGGAAATTCCCCAACCTCCCTAGCTAATCTATTCCAGGGCTTAACCACCTTGACAATTAGGAAGTTTTTCCTAATGTCCAATTGATTCACCTTTGCTGCAATTTAAGCCCATTGCTTCTTGTTCTACCCTGAGAGGTTAACGAGAACAATTTTTCTCCTTCCTCCATGTAACAACTTTTTATGTTTTTGAAAACTGTTATTATGTCCTCTGTGTCTTCTCTTTTCCAGACTAAACAAATCCAGGTTTTTTTTCAGTCTTCCCTCATAGATGTTTCTAGATCTTTAATAATTTTTGTTGCTCTTCTCTGGGCTTTCTGCATCTTTCCTGAAATGTGGCGCCCAGAACTGGACACAATACTCCAGTTGAAGCCTTATCAGCACAGAGTGGAAGAATTACTTCTTGTGTCTTGCTTACAACACTCCTGCTAATACATCTCAGAATATATATATATATATATATTTGCAACAGTGTTACACTGACTCTCATTTAGCTTGTGATCCATTATGACCTCCAGATCCCTTTCTGCAGTACTCCTTCCTAGGCAGTCATTTCTCATTTTGTATGTGTGAAACTGATTGTTCCTTCCTAAGTGGAGTACTTTGCATTTGTCCTTATTGAATTTCATCCTATTTACTTCACACCATTTCTCCAGTTTGTCCAAATCATTTTGAATTTTAATTCTATCCTCCAAAGCACTTATAACACCTCCCAGCCTGGTATCATCCACAAACTTTATAAGTGTATTCTCTATGCCATTAGCTAAATCATTGAAGAAGATATTGAACAGAACTGGACCCAGAACCAATGCCTGCGGGTTCCTACTTGATATGCCCTTCCAGCATGACTATGAACCACAGATAACTACTCTCTGGAAATGGTTTTCCAACCAGTTATGCACCTATCTTATAGTAGCTCCATATAGGTTGTATTTCCCATGTTTGTTTACGAGAAGGTCATGTGAGACAGTATCAAAAGCCTTACTAAAGTCAAGATAAACCACATCTACCACTTCCCCCCATCCACAAGCCTTGTTACCCTGTGAAAGAAAGACATTAGGTTGGTGTGACAGGATTTGTTCTTGAAAATCCATACTTACCTTATTAACATAGATGTTTGCAAATTGATTGATTATTTGCTCCCAGGGCCGGCTTTAGCAAGAGCGGGGCCCCATTCCTGGGGGCGGGGCTTGCTGCAAGCCCCACCCCCAGGAATGGAGCCACGCTCCAGCCGGAGCTCCGGCTGGGGTCGCGGGGCTTGGGTTCGGCCCGGAGACGGTCGGCGGCCGGAGCCGAGCCGGGGGGCCGAGCCAGACCCGAGCCGCGCCGCACCGCACCGTGCCACGGGGGCTGGGCCGGACCCGAGCCGTGCCGCGGGGGCCGGGTCGGACCCGAGCTGAGGGGGCCGGGCCGGAGCCGAGCCGCGGGGGCCGGAGCTGAGCCGGGCCGGCGCGCTTGGCCGGAACCAGGGCCGGAGGGAGCTGCTCGGCTGGGGCTGGACTGGGCCGCGCCGCGCCTCCCCGGACCCCTTCTCGTGCCCCCCCCCCCGCCACCCCAGCTTACCTGGTGCTGCCTGCCTGCCTCTGCTTCTTTTCAGACTTTCCGCGAACCTCTGATTCGCGGGAAGTAGGGGAGGGGGAGGAGCAGGGGGCAGAGCGTTCAGGGGATGGGAGGAGGGGGAAGTGAGCTGGGGGCGGGGTGGAGAGCTGCGGTTCAGGGCCCTCTTAGCGCGGGGCCCAATTCAGCCGAATCGGCTGAATCGGCCTAAAGCCGGCCCTGTTTGCTCCATTATCTTTCCAGGTACTGAAGTTAAGCTATCTCATCTGCAATTTCCAGGGATGTCCTTATTCCCCTTTTTATAGATTGGCACTATATTTGCCCTTTTCCAGTCCTCTGGAACCTTTCCCGTCTTCCATGACTTTTCAAAGATAATCACTAATGACTCAGATATCTCCTCAGTCAGTTCCTTGAGTATTCTAGGATGTATTTTATCCTGGTCCTGGTGACTTGAAGACATCTGACTTGTCTAAATAATTTTTAACTTGTTCTTTCCCTATGTTAACCTCTGATCCTACCTCATTTTCCACGTCCAATCACCACTAAACTTTTTGGTGAAAACTGAAAAAAGAAAGTCATTTAGCACTTCTGCCTTTTCAGCCTTTCCTGTTATTGTTTTTTTACCCCTCATTGAGTACCAGGCCTACCCTGTCCTTGGTCTTCCTCTTTCTTCAAATGTATATGTAGAATGTTTTCTTGTTACCCTTTATTTCTCTAGCTAGTTTAATCTTATTTTGTGCCTTGGCCTTTCTAATTTTGTCTCTACAAGCTTGTGTTATTTGTTTATATTCATCCTTTGTGATTTGACCTAGTTTCCACTTTTTGTAGGACTCTTTATTTGAGTTTCAGATCATTGAAGATCTCCTGGTTCAGCTGCAGTCTTATCTTTTGCTATTCTTTTCTCCCCCCTTTTAAGAGTAGGTTTTTTGTTTCTTTATAAGAAACAGGATTGCCCTAACCCTGAACTCTGATTGCTACCACCTGAAGAAGAGCTCTGAGTAACTTGAAAGCTTGTCTCTCTCACCAACAGAAGTTGGTCCAGTAAAAGATATTATCTCACCCACTTTGTCTCTCGGACCACCTAAGACTGACTTTTTCCCAACAAGGGCATCTAGTGTCATCTAAGAGACTGACAAGCAAGGGCTTTTCCCTTTAGGGGAAACTGTGCAAATGGTGTGTTGGTAGTGGGTAAAGGGACATTATTAAAATAAAGGTTTACTTAATCTCTCAAATTTTAAGGCCAAGAATTCTAAAAGTGACTAATGATTTGGAGTTACCTAAAATTTGAGGTCCCAACTTGAGACGTCTTAAAGGGGCCTAGTTTTCAGACAGGCCAAGTAAGAGAAGTGCTGTGTCAGAACTTTAAATTGGAGTTTGATTAAATAGTTACTTTGTATACTTTGACATGTTATGTTGACAGTTTGTGTTTTAATGGCTATAAAGCTTTAATATTTTGAATCTCAACCTCTGCTGTAATTAAATAATTGCCTGACCCCCCACATAATTTCCCACAATTGTGTAAATTTAAATTGATAAAAATTTGGAAAAGATTTAAAATCCATAATATTGTGCAAATGTGAAAATTTAAAGAGATAAAAATTGAAAATAGTGCTTAAAAATAAGGATCAATATTATCCATCAAAATCATAAGAAAAATAAAAATTGAATTGTACCAAGCCTAATTATGAGTCATTGTTACTGTTAGTTTTGTGTGGTACAAAATTAGCAAACAAGGTAAGTTAAAAATTATAAAGTCCTAAAATCCCTTTTCAAGCTTCACAATAGGAGGAGGAAGGAGTTTGGTCTCTGTACCGGTCAATTCAGACTTTCCACTTCCACTAAATTTATTACAAATTATCCCCCACCTAATTATATCCATGAATGGGCCAATTCTTGATCTTGATGCTAATGGGAGTTCTGCACCTAAATAAAAGGAATCTCTTTATTTTTTTGCAACAAGTCAGTTCCATGGTTGGGTTTGTTTGGTGGTTATTTTTTTGTTTCAAATGGATCTTTTCAAAGCCAGGTTGTATGTGATTGCTTTTGTCCGTGTTTAGTTGTTAGGCTATGAACAATGCTCTACTTTCCATCAAAGAAAAGTGAAAGACAAAAGTGACACGATCTGCAGAGTATCGTTTGCCTGATTTTCCTTCTTTAACAACTTTTTAGAGGATGATTGGAAAGATAAGTTACTAAACAGCCCGTCTCATAATGAGTGTACACTTTATTATTTTTATTTGTACTCGGCAATCTAGAGAACATAAAGAAGAGACAGTCCCTGCCTCAAGAAAAGCAGTCTAGTCAAAGGGAAAATACAGTTCTTGTGTGTAATGCACCACTTGACTATAAGATGAATTTATCACAAAGCAGCATGATATTTTTTTTAACTATTTGAAATTAGTTTTACAAATTTGCTTTGTTCAGTGGATTATGTTGATAGGTTCGAAGGCGCAAGCGTGTCAAGAGGGGATTTGAAAGAGGTTGTGGTATATAGGCCTGGTGTGCCAGAGGAGCTGCATGCAATGGCAAAATGGGTAGAGAGGAAAGGACAGAACTAGCAGAGTTGTTGAGAATTAGGCTGGTAAAAAAACATTTTGATGGACACTGTTTTCCAGTGGAAAAATGGATTTTTGACCCAACATTTTTCAGTGAAAGAGAATACACTTGAAACCTGCAATATTTTGGCTGAAAACCTAAATATTATTGGTTTTGGCTGGAAAATTTTCAGTAGTCGGGGGGGAAAAAACCACACAATTTTTTGACCAGTTCTAGTTGAGAATTTGCCCATCCCTACCTTCAGATGGGAGGATGAGAAGCTTGAACTTGAAGTGGAGGGAGAGGGAAAGACAGTGAAAGAATTTGAACAAGGGAGTGATGTGATCACACTGATTAAAACATTGTTATATTTATTACCCTTCTTTTCCTCCCCCTCTATCCACTATCTTGTTTGTTTCATCCACCTGTTACATCTCTCTTTTTTAAAAAAACCCATAAACTCTTTGAGGCAGGGACTGTAATTTGCTATGTGTTTCCACAGTGCTAGAATAATGAGGCCCCGACTTGGCTGAGTATATAGGACTCACAATAATCAGAATGGCAGGAGGAGAAAGTGACATTTATAGTTATCCTTTAGGTGATCAAAAGGGGAGCACAGTAGGAAGCTGAGTACCTGATTAATCCTATCACAGTCAACAATTCCACTTTTCACCTATAAAGTCAGGATTATTTTCAGCATCCCATCTTCAGGTTATTTCTAAATGCTGTCAATATTCCCTCTACATTATCTATAAAACCTTTCCTTTGTCTCCATCCATAGTCCATGCCATCAGCCCTGATTAAAGAAGGTATGTAAGCACATGTTGAAATTTAACCAGGTGGGTAGTCTCATTTACTTAAACTTAAGCACGTGCAGTGTTTTGCTGGATCAGGGACTGAAGGGATATGGTGACTGTCTACAAGTATTCAAAGGGCGTACAACAGCAAGAGGGAAGAATTATTTTCGGTGATCCTAGAGGATATAATTAGGAATAATGGGATTATGACAGGCTTGACAGAGCAATATCAGTCAGAGAAAGGAACTAATATAACTAAGGTGGCATTTCAAACATGAGCAGGTATGGTTTATTTTCAAAGTGTGAACAAAGCAGTCCTCCCGGGAACAGAGAACTTCACCAGCCCTAGAAATGTAGCTATAGCAACCTTCACAATATTAACTTTCGTAATCCACAGGTGTTGAAGAGGCATAGATGTTTTCTCATAATTCATCTCCAGATAGATACTCTGATCTGCATAATAGCTTGTATTTGTGCCCCAAATACTGAGTACTTACAATTCTCCCTTACATTAGCAGCATGCCCATTCTTTATTTTATAGGGGGAGACATTAAACTTGCCCTTGTCATCTGATAAAGTAGACAGATCCATTCTCTTTTGTTTGTTT